>NC_054702.1:115693675-115826175 GCF_016097555.1 Gigantopelta aegis
ACCAACACATCAGAATGTTTATTTTCAGGATGTACCAACACAGAATGTTTGTTATTTTCAGGATGTACCAACACATCAGAATGTTTGTTATTTTCAGGGTGTACCAACACATTGGAATGTTTGGAATGTTTCTCTTCAATGATGCTCTCCTGATCACGCGCAGGACGTCGAAACACATACCCTTCAGCCGAGCGGTGGAAAGCCTCTACAAGTTTGAAGCGAGTGTCGGCCTGGCAAGACTTGTTATCTCCGACATCCCAGACTCAAAATGTGAGTAGTGGAGAAATATTTCAGAGATGTTTAATTTGTGAATTTTTATTTAATTTGTTTAATTTAAATAGAAATTTAACATTGAACATTTTAAAGTCTATATTATAGTTTTAATTGGATTTTTCTGGAACTTGGTACAATAATCATCGGCCAGTCTTAACAAACTAATAGATTGTTCTCAAACAATGACCATGTGTGGGGGGGGGGGGGGGGGGGGGGGGGGAGTCTTCACAAACTAATAGAAAGGTCTTTCAAAAATTTATTAAGTTATAAATTTGTGTTAGTCTATCCTCTCCTAGAGTTTTGATTACATTGTTCTCAAACAATGACCATGGGGGGTGGGGGAGTCTTCACAAACTAATAGAAAGGTCTTTCAAAAATGTATTGTTACAAATTTGTGTTAAGCCTAGATCACATTATACGACGCGACTCAACTGGATCGTCGCGTCGCTGACCAATCGGTCGTGTCTGAAATCCGTTCACACTATACGACGCGACTCGACTCAACTGAAAAAAAAGTCTTGTTAATTACCCCTCTTTTAAAAATCTAAGATGAGTCCAACAAGACATTGAAGAGCTCGGACTGCCGTAGTTGACATTATGATGTTAAAACGACATCGTCTAAAGTGACATGGTACTTGTGAATGGTGTTTTGTTATACATTATTGATGCCTGTCCCCAGCGACAATTCATTCACACACGTACCTGTATCTGTTTCAAATCGAAATAATGTACAATTTACATTGTGTGCGAGAGAGAGAGAGACAGAGAGAGGGGAGGGAGGGGGAGAGTCAGTCACAGGCACCTTAAGTGAATGGCAGGAATCTGAAAATAATACGAGGGACAGTTAATACATTACTGGAACATCCAATTGTTGGCACCTTCCGACAGGACTAATTTTCTTCTGATCATGCTGACCAGTGAGGTCTTTCATTCATGAGACAATACTTTCAAAATGCTTTAAATTCACCACTCGAGATCTATCCAAGTAATAAGAACCCCCAACTGTTCACTAGTAGGAAAAAGTATTTTAAAAGCTCCTTTTCAGACGACCTCCTCCCATAATCGTGTGACCTTCTGTAACGCATAGACCACTACTCGAAAATTATGTAACATTAAATGCATAACCTCTCCCAAAAGACATATTGACTAATATTATAAGATTTTTTATTTATGTCTGTTTGGTAATAATACCACTGGATAGAAAATCATCAGTTAAAAAACACAACAGCAATGATTAGCTGCATTTTAATTTATAAATAAATATGATAAAATTATTTTTAAAACATGATATATAACTCATGACAAACACCTCCTCCATTCCCATGTTTCGTAACACCTCCATGAAATCCCTTCCCCTCCCCACTAGAATGTTACTTAGCCTAATTCATGAACGGACCATTGTACGAGGGTCCACTTAATCTGAGAGATGAGACTACGGAATTAGTAACGAGTTAGTATTTACCGGTAAGTATAACTGGGTGTTTGCCATATGCATACTTATCACAAATAGGTTACCCCCACGCACACACACACACACACAACACACAAAATTCCAAACAGAAAAGTAGCAAAAAAGATAAGAAAAAGAAGGAAAAAACCCCAAAAGACAACAAAACAAAACACAAATTAAAAAAAAAAAACCCCCACCACACACACACTAAATTGTCTAGTAACATGACTTACGGTATGCTTTCTGTTCAAATGCTTTCTGTTTATTAGCAATGCTCTGGAATAAAAAGGTTCCACTCAGGGTCAGAGGAGAATTTGAGGTATGCTCCCTCAACAAAAGTTTGACTTTCAGGCGTTCTAGCACAGCATTCTCAGCCAGAGAACAATAACAGGGGAAATGCGGGCAAGAGGCATGGGTCCCGCCCCCTCCCGCGTTCTGCACCTATAACATCTTCTTTTCAAATGTGATGGTTTCGAAAAATGACGACAACATGATATTTATATTTATCAGAATTCCGTTATGGTTTCCATGGACACTTAAAATAATGTTTTAATAATACTGATCAACACAGCGTAAATACCAGCTTCAATATGGCTAAAATGTTATATCTTTAGAAAATGTATAAAAAGCAGTACAGTTCACTCTACGACTCCTCTGGTGACCACAGTTAAAGACAGAACAAATGTTGCGAACCATTCTGAATTGTGTTCTTCATTTCAGAAGAAAAAAAATCTCACATACCATGTTAATCAATGGCAAAAATCGTTTGTTTACATCGCCCAGCCTGTTTTCATAGTTATGCAGGTGGCGCTACGGTGGTGACTGCGAAGGGGTCTATTCCTCTGTCCAGAATAATTCCGCCATTGTAACTTTTATGTCACATGATGAAATGTAGACATTCCATTGGATACCAGTAGACATCAGTTGTATAGCGTCGTGTAAACCGTTCACACTACACGACGCGACAGTCGCGTCGCGTCGTAGACCCGTTCACACTATACGACGGCCGTCGTCTGCGACTGAACATGTTCGGTCGTGTCAAATGCAGTCGGGCCGACTGAAAATCAGTCGCCGATGGCTGATTTTTCAATACACACTACACGACGTGACTCAACTGTTGAGTTGAGTTGGGTCGCATCATATAATGTGATATAGGCTTTAGTCTATCCTCTTCTAGAGTTTTGATTACATTGTTCTCAAACAATGATCACCGGGGGAGCAATCTCCACAAACTAATAGGGAGCTATTGTGGACATTTTGAATGTTTGAATTTTTTATTAAATTTCTTAAATGTAAATAAAATATAAATTTAACAATTTAAAATTTTAAAGGTTATCTTCTATAGGATAGTTCTAAAACTTGGTTCAGTGATTCCCTGGGGCATGTTTCACAAACTAATTTGGAAATTTGGAATTTATGAATTTTTTTTACATTTTAGAAACAATTAATAGAAAATTAACATTGAAAATTTTAAAGTCTATCTTCTCCTAGAGTTTGATTCCCATCGGTGGGCCCATTGGGCTATTTCTCATTGCAGCCACTGCTCCACAACTGGGGTAACAAAGGTCATGGTATGTACTATCCTGTCTGTGGGATGGTATATATAAAAGATCCCTTGCGGCTAATCGAAAAGAGTAGCCCATGAAGTGGTGACAGCGGGTTTCGTCTCTCAATATCTGTGTGGTCCTTAACCCTATGTCTGACACCATATAACTGTAAATAAAATGTGCTGAGTGTGTCACTGAATAAAACATTTCCTTCTTCTTCCTCCTAGAGTTTTGGTTGGATAAATCTGAATCTCTGTACAGGCACATACTGGCAGTCTTCACAAACTAATAGACATTTTGGACATTTCTCATTTTTAAAATGTTCATTATATGAAGGACAAAACAAATATATTGCAAGATAATTGACATAGATCCAACGAGTTATGCTGTGATACAGTTAAAGTTTGTCTTCTAAAAGTAATGATTTTTTTACAGTCTATATCAACTTATAATATTGCTTGATTTTTTTGATTTTTTAAATTTTTTTTTTGAATTAGCTACACTTCAAAAGCAGTAGAAGGTTTCCTTCATGGTGTAGATGCTATGTTGCTATTTCTGTGTTAGATACTTGTCAGCTGTTCGGATATTTTCAACATTTCTTATGTTTTGCAGGGTTTCTTTGCTGCAATCAATAAGTGCTTTAAACCAATCTGTGTTAAATGTCCACATTCGTAGACGATGAGCTATTTTAGTCTCTTAAATGTCCACATTCGTAGACGATGAGCTATTTTAGTCTCGTAAATGTTTGAACATGTAGTTTCAGCATGTCCAAAACAAAAAACACATAAATCATAAATTGTTGTTTTTCTGTTTATAACATTATTGTAGAGTTTTATTAAAATAGAGTTGATTTAATGTGTTTCTATAAAATGATGTATCCTTGTTGTTGAAGGAAGTCTTCTTATGACCTATTAGCTTGTTACGAGTATTTTAGACTTGAGATTTATTAATAATAATATCAACATGACCAAGTTTTTCTCAGCTTTTATTGTTTCTGAAAATAGAATCTCAAGAGAAGAGTGTATTGATTTTCCCTTTGTCGGTCAACTCTTGCTGTCCACTTGCAGGCTCAAGTTGATGTTTTCTCCATCTATTGGCTTTCTTTTTGGCCTTTCTCTTTCAAAGTATCTCAGAAATAATTCAACTGTAGTGGGCAGGATTGTCTTTCAGTCTTTCTTCTGTCAGCTAAGCTAGGGAGTCAGGGTGATCAAACTCACAATAAGGAAGCTAAATGTATTCTTGTTTGTAATGTCATTTTGATGTGTAGGAAAAGAAACCAATTATCTGCTTGATGTGTAATACGAAAAGTATACATTTGATGTGTAGTAAGAGATATCTACTTAATTGAATGTAATGTAAATAACAGAGAGGTAACTGTGTAAATGTCAATGAGAAGTGAGTAGATGTGTTAATGCCTGTGAGAAGCGAGTAGGTGTGTTAATGTCTGTCAGAAGTGAGTAGATGTGTTAATGTCTATGACAAGTCAGTAGATGTGTTAATGTCTGTGAGAAACAAGTAGATGTGTTAATGTCTGAGAAGCGAGTAGATGTGTTAATGTCTCTGAGAAGTCAGTAGATGTGTTAATGTCTCTGAGAAATGAGTAGATGTGTTAATGTCTGTGAGAAGTGAGTAGATGTGTCAATGTGTGAGAAGTGAGTAGATGTGTTAATGTCTATGAGAAGTGAGTAGATGTGTTAATGTCTGTGAGAAGCGAGAAGGTGTGTTAATGTCTGTCAGAAGTGAGTAGATGTGTTAATGTCTATGACAAGTCAGTAGATGTGTTAATGTCTGTGACAAACAAGTAGATGTGTTAATGTCTGAGAAGCGAGTAGATGTGTTAATGTCTCTGAGAAGTCAGTAGATGTGTTAATGTCTCTGAGAACCGAGTAGATGTGTTAATGTCTGTGAGAAGTGAGTAGATGTGTTAATGTCTCTGAGAAGTGAGTAGATGTGTTAATGTCTATGAGAAGTGAGTAGATGTGTTAATGCCTGTCAGAAGTGATTAGATGTGTCAATATGTGAGAAGTGAGTAGATGTGTTAATGTCTATGAGAAGTGAGTAGATGTGTTAATGCATGCGAGAAGCGAGTAGGTGTGTTAATGTCTGTCAGAAGTGAGTAGATGTGTTAATGTCTATGACAAGTCAGTAGATGTGTTAATGTCTGTGAGAAACAAGTAGATGTGTTAATGTCTGAGAAGCGAGTAGATGTGTTAATGTCTCTGAGAAGTCAGTAGATGTGTTAATGTCTCTGAGAAATGAGTAGATGTGCTAATGTCTGTGAGAAGTGAGTAGATGTGTCAATGTGTGAGAAGTGAGTAGATGTGTTAATGTCTATGAGAAGTGAGTAGATGTGTTAATGTCTGTGAGAAGCGAGAAGGTGTGTTAATGTCTGTCAGAAGTGAGTAGATGTGTTAATGTCTATGACAAGTCAGTAGATGTGTTAATGTCTGTGACAAACAAGTAGATGTGTTAATGTCTGAGAAGCGAGTAGATGTGTTAATGTCTCTGAGAAGTCAGTAGATGTGTTAATGTCTCTGAGAACCGAGTAGATGTGTTAATGTCTGTGAGAAGTGAGTAGATGTGTTAATGTCTCTGAGAAGTGAGTAGATGTGTTAATGTCTATGAGAAGTGAGTAGATGTGTTAATGTCTGTCAGAAGTGATTAGATGTGTCAATATGTGAGAAGTGAGTAGATGTGTCAATATGTGAGAAGTGAGTAGATGTGTTAATGTCTATGAGAAGTGAGTAGATGTGTTAATGCCTGTGAGAAGCGAGTAGGTGTGTTAATGTCTGTCAGAAGTGAGTAGATGTGTTAATGTCTATGACAAGTGAGTAGATGTGTTAATGTCTGTGAGAAGCGAGTAGATGCGTTAATGTCTGTGAGAAGTGAGTAGATGTGTAAATGTCTGTGAGAAGCGAGTAGATGTGTTAATGTCTATGACAAGTCGGTAGATGTGTAAAAGTCTGTGAGAAGCGAGTAGATGTGTTAATGTCTATGACAAGTCGGTAGATGTGTAAATGTCTGTGAGAAGCAAGTAGATGTATTACCGTCTGAGAAATGAGTAGATGTGTTAATATCTATGACAAGTGAGTAGATGTGTGAATGTCTATGAGAAGTGAGTAGACGTGTAACTATATGTGAGTAGATGTGTAAATATTTGTAAAAGGTGAGTAGATGTTTAAATATCTATGACCAGTGAGTAGATGTGTAAATGTCTATGTGGAGTGAATAAATGTGTTAATGTCTATAATGTATGTGAAGTGAGTATATGTCTAAATGTCTGTTAGAAGTGAGTAGATATATATTTCTATAAGAAGTACAGGATTTGAATTTTACCATGACAATGATAACAAGTGTTATGGTTGCCCTCCTAACCTGGTAAGAAATAGTAAAATTATCATTGGTAATATGATAGAAGGCATCCATATCCAAATATTACATAGAGCCCAAGGTGAAAGCATTTTTATATAAGAAAACTTTATAGAAAGCAAGATATGAATCACTGTATTTGTCTCACTTTGTCCTACACTTTAGTTTCTGTCATCAAATTGTGTAAATACTATATAATATTGTAATTGGTTTTCAGATGTGAAAAATGCATTCAGGATGGAGACTCCAAAAAGAGAATGGGTTTGCTCAACAGAGACACCCGAGCAGAAACTAAACTGGATTAGTGTTATGGAGCAGACCATCCGTGGAGTGGTTGTTGGGTAGTAGAGGAGAGTCTGGTATTGTTCGCCTGTCGGTTGGAGGTAGTACTGTCCGAGTACACACAGATCAAACAGATGTCACCATATCACACAGACTTTCTATCTGTACTGTATCACATAGATCAAAAACTTCACATAGACTTTCTGTCTGTACTGTATCACATAGATCAAACAGATGTCTCCATATCACATGGACTTTCTATCTGTACTGTATCACATAGATCAAACACTCCACATAGACTTTCTATCTGTACTGTATCACAGATCAAAAATTTCACATAGACTTTCTATCTGTACTGTATCACATAGATCAAACAGATGTCTCCATATCACACAGACTTTCTATCTGTACTGTATCACATAGATCAAACACTTCACGCAGACTTTCTATCTGTACTGTATCACATAGATCAAACATTTCACATACATGTAGACTTTCTATCTGTATTATATCACATAGATCAAACATTTCACATAGATTTTCTATCTGTACTGTATCACATAAATCAAACAGATGTGTCCACATTACATGGACTTTACTATACAGGATTTTCTTTCTTTATTCAAATGTATCAATACTTTTTCACATTGTCTAATATTCTGTCCTTTTCTCCTGTTTTATTATTTTATTTTTTATTTTTTTTTACATTTGAGAATGTTTTCATTGCAGTTAACTGTGATTCACAGGAGTTTTTTGTAAAGAAATACATCATTTTTGTAAAAGAATGTGTAATGTTTAGGCTGCAAAGTAAATAACATTGCTGTTATAAGCAGATCAGTATACATACAGATTTAGTGTTCAGGACACAGTACTGAGTTGTCATTTTGTTATATTCAAATTAGGATGTGGACACTTCTAGCCTTGAATCATTAGAAATATTGTTCGACTGTAAGAACTGTTCTATAAAATGGTATACTAGTAAAAGCAGACTGGGGATTCCCCCATTTGTTTCTCGCCCATGTAAGAGTTGATGTGTTGTAGATAAATATTGTCTACCACGTTGAAGATAACTGATGAGACTGGGGATTCCCCCATTTGTTGCTCGCCCGTGTAAGAGGTGACCTGTTGTCGATAAATATTGTCTCCCACATGTTGAAGATAACTGTTGAGACTGGGGATTCCCCTATTTGTTTCTCGCCCGTGTAAGAGGTGACCTGTTGTAGATAAATATGTCTCCCACATGTTGAAGATAACTGTTGAGACTGGGAATTCCCCCATTTGTTTCTCACCCGTGTAAGAGGTGACCTGTTGTAGATAAATATTGTCTCCCACATGTTAAACATAACTGTTGAGACTGGGGATTCCCCCATTTGTTTCTCACCCGTGTAAGAGGTGACCTGTTGTAGATAAATATTGTCTCCCACATGTTAAACATAACTGTTGAGACTGGGGATTCCCCCATTTGTTTCTCACCCGTGTAAGAGGTGACCTGTTGTAGATAAATATTGTCTCCCACATGTTGAAGATAACTGTTGAGATTTGTGACTGGCCACCAGAGCCATTCCATTCAGTAAAATAATGTCATCTGAAATTGATTGTTCCGTGACCTGTAAGTTACCCAGTAACCTGAAAGTGATTACTGTGTGACACATAAATGAACTGCAGTTTGAGTACAGTAAATAGGTTTTACCTGTAGTTGGAAAAGATGTGTAACTTTATTTTTAAAGCTGATTTTTGAAGATGTTTAGGAAATAGAATACTACATTCATATCCATTAGATACTAGTTATCTTACAACTTGCTTTCACTCATTAGATATGTTTTTGAAACAAATCATTGTAATATAAATGGTATCTAATGGCCAACTATTCTGTATAGCTCAGTTGGTAGTTGACATATCTCTTGGACAGAGTCTCTCTTGTTTGATTGTGCTCAGTGGAACGTGATTCTCTCTTACATCACCATACTGTTACATTGTTTTAGCCATTGAAATAGCTTGTACTTTATTCATTACTGTTGTGTTACATTTGTTATGTTAAATTATGTTAATTTATTCCACCGTCTGTGATATAATATAAAGTATTTACATGTATCTGTGATATCAAGCACTCAGTGTCACATGCTAATATATATAATACTAGCAGACAACGAATTGTTACACGTTTGTTTATTGTTGAAATCTTCACATTCCTTGTACTGGTTATGAAATCCTAGATCTGTCTCAGACTGATCCTGCACATTGATGAATGCATATTGCTGCACTTTGTTAATTCCACCAGATAATCGTGGACATGGTGATCATCCGGAGAGCTGTGAACACTAACAGTTGTCATACAGCCTGCGTGCCTCCTGGTTTTCTTGTGACAGCATTCGGTGTGACTCATTTACATAATATTGAAACAGAACTACACCACTTTGTCCTGGCCACTAGTGGATTAGCCAAGATTTTATATTGGGATTGGGGGTTACCCATGCTCTCTGAGTCATGGGGTGACTGGCAAATTACAAAACTGGTGGTGTGTGGTTTTTTTGCTAGGGTGTTGTTTCACAGTCATTCATTCATTCATTCCAACAACGGGAAAATCCAAACAAAACAAAAAGAAAATCATAACATTATCATTCATAAGTGGATTGGGTTTGAGATGATTTAAAGAGCTTTGTTATCAAATTTGGCTTGTGAGCAACTAGAAGTAACCATATATTCAAAACAATCACTTTGGCCATTTGGTGTGTCAGCTGTGTGGGTTAACCAATTGGTCCAAAAGGGTTAGTCGAAAAATGACTATTGATTTGAAATGTCCCATTTGATAACATATTACATGTTTTGTTATTTGTGTCAGTTCCAACTTGGGATTTTTAAAACATTTATTTTAGGTTATGTTTTTTTTCTCTAGTAATTTAAATACATTGTAAATGTATATTATATTACTTCAATTTACAACAGATATGTACATATATCTAACTGTATATTATATTACTTCAATTTACTACAGATATGTATACATATCTAACTGTATATTATATTACTTCAATTTATAACAGATATGTACACATATCTATCTGTATATTATATTACTTCAATTTACAACAGATATGTACACATATCTATCTGTATATTATATTACTTCAATGTACACATATCTATCTGTATATTATATTACTTCAATGTACACATATCTATCTGTATATTATATTACTTCAATTTACAACAGATATGTACACATATTCATGTCTTTACCTTTCACACTTTATAATTATGTGTTTTCATTAATACATGTACATGAATTTTAATACTTAGTATGTAAATAAAATGCTGTACTTAATTGTTCAATATTTGACTTTCATTCTGTTTAATTGTACAGTTTTTGTACATTTATACAGTTATTGTTTATTATACAATTTGATATGTAAGTCTTAAGTTAATCATTGATGACTATATATGATCTGTTGCTTTCTACAGTTGTTCCATAGTTATGTATATAATTACTAGTCCTTTATTTATATATTTTATTTACTATTCACTTTATTATATATATATTGTTTTTAGTTTTTAATTCTATAAATACTAGGTTGAATGGACCTTAAGTAGTGTCTTGAACGAGTTATTATGAAATGAAAACACCAAATAGCATTGGCAGTTATGTTCCTATAACAGTATACTGATAGACACACTCACTCGTGAATCCCTTTATGTTCCTATAACAGTATACTGATAGACACACTCGTGAATCCCTTTATGTTCCTATAACAATATACTGATAGACACACTCATGAATCCCTTTCAAGACAGTTATGTCATGATCTTTTCATTTCATCTTATTTTTATGCTTCTATCACACTTCTATGAGTCACACTGTCCTGGGCACACACCTCAGCTATCAGGGCTCTCTGTCCAGCTATTATTGTTTAATGAGGAAGAAGTTGGTGTAGTGGCCGTACATCTCCCTGTTGAGCTATTTATGGGTGAAAGCCAGTATCTGGGTGTGAACCAGTGCGTGCCAGCCTTAATAGCTACTAGCTTTAAGGCCAATGGCTTTGTCACTACACCATCATGATCGAGGCTGGTCATCATGAACACACAAAGAGTGGACATGTCAGTGCCATCATAATTGGTGACATAAGAAGGTGGCATGTCCAAACCATTTTAGATATAGTTTGTTATTGAAACCTGTCATATATAGATTACCACTTATTTATGTCTCTCATGAAATAATTTTGTCACAAGCTTAGTGAGTGACAACTAAAAGTTATTTCATGAGGTACATAAATTTTATAATAACTGGTATCGTGTTTGTTAATCCATTTATTACCATAGCTGGGTTTTTTGTCTCTTAATACTCTTTATCAATATCCTTACATTTAGGCCTATATAGAAATGATGTAAACCACTTAATACACTGTTGAAGTATTGCTATAACTTGTATTTTATTTATGTTCACAGATAATTGTCAAAAATAAAAGATCTATTAATTGTTTTGTTCAAAAAATCCCCAATGAAATTATGAAAACTATTTCCCCACTGTGACTGATCAGTAGGGTAATAAATAACAATATCAACTCAGTATGGGCTCATCTCTGCATATTTTCCATTGTTTTTGTTTTGTATGCGTTTCAATCTTTGTAGAAACTTGTCTGAATATGTGTAAGAGTCTTAGACCACAGCTGGGTAACTTGTACAGAATGTGTTTCATTGAGAAAGAAAACAAATAAATACATGTCTGTAAAATATAGCACTGTGGATTGGGGGCCTTATTGAATTGACCTGTTCAGTTTATCATGTTCATATGTAGTTTTAAATTACATTTATCATATGAAAGTGATGATGTAGTTCATTTACTGTGAAATGGTCAAATAAAAACGTTACTCATTTTTTATCATCTTTTGTTTCGTGTCCTTTATTTTGAGCTCTTTTTAGTGCCGAAATGTCAGTATGTTTTTAACTTATTAAGATGTCCTTAAAATGTCATATTTGAAAATCTTTTCAAATAATGTGTCATATATACTATACCTAATAGTAGGTGTTTACGTCATTTTAAACAAAAAGAAGTAGGAAAAAATACTCCCATTTTAGATTTGTAACTACATATTTCAAACATTAACTTAGGGGGGCAAACGCTTGCAAGCCACCAGCCCCTTGTTATAAAGTGATGTAAAATGCTTTTGGATATCATAACTTTTTTACCGTCAATTTCTGCAACAACAAAAGATATATATTTCTGGTCGATTTGGTATTTGTAATAACCCAAAATTAATTTGATGTGAAACAATAAAGGTACGCAGGGGCGTAGCGTGATCTGGACCGGGGGGGGAGGGGGGGGGGGGGGTTCGAATATAACAAAGTGGACCTTTTCTATTTTGTTTTTGCACCACCAGAAACTCCATATGTATAAACATGTATGTTTTAGTTCTGAAAGCGGACCATTTGCTTCAGCGGGGGGGGGGGGGGGGGGGGGGGTGGTCGTCCGAACCCCCTAGCCTACGCCCCAGGTACGTTCTTGATAAATTTGGATGAGCAACTCAAAGTTTGTAATATTTTAATTTTAAGAAGAAAACTTTTAAATCTAAATACTTGGAACATTGAAATCTATGACTGAATTGCCTGTTTTGGAAAATTGTGAATATCCGCGTTATTCACTGTCGGCTTAATAATTTTAAATGCAGAGCAAGCACGCAGCACGCGTGCTAACGACGTTTTATGATCCGTGTAGGAATGCAACCTTTGATGACCAGTGGATGGAGAGTGGCAGTCCTCCTATAACGAAGCGCTCATAGAGATCCGTGGAAACAATCATGATTTTGCCAAAATTTCTTTTCGAATCTGCCTTGTATCGAGATACCGTTTTGATTACGGAGAACGGTTTTGTCGTTTAGATTATATGTTATAGGAGAAAGTTGGCACTGAAACTGGTGATGGGATCATTTTCCACACGTCCATCAGTTACGTACAATTCCAGTAATATTAGCAATATGACTCTCTTTATTGAATAACCGATTAGGTTCAAACGTGGCCAAACTGTAGAATCAATTGAAAGCGTTGCCCGATAGGTTCGCTAACTTCGTTAAAGCCCGCTGTCGGACGGCGCCAGAGTCGGCGCGAGTCGTCGATTAGCAGCCAGTCACGTTCGCGCGCCAAATGTAAATCCCAAGTCGTTGATGGCGATTTGCGCATCGATTGTCGAGGTTCTCTCTTAACACAAGGAGTCTGTTAATCAAGGTCTTATAGCCGGCGACCAAGCACTGTTTGTTGAAAATAACCCACCACTGATTTGTGACGGTAACAATTTACCTATACTGGTCTTCAATCGACGTTTGGCAGATTGTGTTAGTTTGGTGTTGAAGTGAATCGATGTTTTACATTACACCTTTTATTCAGTAGAGGGTTAACGAGTCCATTCACAATAAAATATAACTTATTTATATGCAATGCATCTAAAAAACATAGTGCTATCCATTTGAGCAAACGGAGTGTCTAGGATGGTATGTTTTTTATCTAATTAAATGCAGGCATGTCTGGTGTGCACAAAAGAACCTTGGTGAGGAGGGGGTTGCTTTAGCTCCAAAAATAATTCTGAATCAATAAATATTATTGTCACTTACCAACATTTGTCGGGTCGAATTTTACTTGGTAGAATGCAGGGAATTGCATTTCACTATAACTGGTTTTTAAAACGTGTCCAGAGAATTGTGTTCCGGCCCGATCTCATCTGAAATATTGCAAACGCTGACAAGGGAGTGGACAAAAAGAAAAGAAGCAAGGGAGTCCAACCAGTCCAGCTAAATCATGTAGTAATACAGTGCCATGCATAGTAACTTGAAAATAATACATGGACAATTTCTCATTTTAAACAAAATAAATATAATAATGTTCATGATATATGCGATTGTAATTGTAACGAATTATTTGATAGGATAGTATAGTTGTTGATTGTAAGTAATCTTTTTTTTTTAAATTTAAATCGTTCTGGGGGTAAATGCATTTGAAATGTGCTGCATTTGTCATTATGAATTGTACTTGCAGAAGGCAGGAACTTGTATTTCATGACATCTAGTTATCAAACTTTTCTGTGGTAGCATACTCATGAACCCCCTCGTAACTTGGGCGTAAAATAGTGGTTGATTCCGTGAATCTATCTAGTGTCTCGTCTATAGGAGGACAGCCACTCCTGGGGAGATTCTTTACTGGTTGATTCCGTGAATCTATCTAGTGTCTCGTCTATAGGAGGACAGCCACTCCTGGGGAGATTCTTTACTGGTTGATTCCGTGAATCTATCTAGTGTCTCGTCTATAGGAGGACAGCCACTCCTGGGGAGATTCTTTACTGGTTGATTCCGTGAATCTAGCTAGTGTCTCGTCTATAGGAGGACAGCCACTCCTGGGGAGATTCTTTACTGGTTGATTCCGTGAATCTATCTAGTGTCTCGTCTATAGCAGGACAGCCACTCCTGGGGAGATTCTTTACTGGTTGATTCCGTGAATCTATCTAGTGTCTCGTCTATAGGAGGACAGCCACTCCTGGGGAGATTCTTTACTGGTTGATTCCGTGAATCTATCTAGTGTCTCGTCTATAGGAGGACAGCCACTCCTGGGGAGATTCTTTACTGGTTGATTCCGTGAATCTATCTAGTGTCTCGTCTATAGGAGGACAGCCACTCCTGGGGAGATTCTTTACTGGTTGATTCCGTGAATCTATCTAGTGTCTCGTCTATAGGAGGACAGCCACTCCTGGGGAGATTCTTTACTGGTTGATTCCGTGAATCTATCTAGTGTCTCGTCTATAGGAGGACAGCCACTCCTGGGGAGATTCTTTACTGGTTGATTCCGTGAATCTATCTAGTGTCTCGTCTATAGGAGGACAGCCACTCCTGGGGAGATTCTTTACTGGATATTGTATCCCTCTTTCGCCGCCAAAAAGAAGACTGCCACTCCAAGACTAGTTTACTAAATGACAACTATCACCGGACAGAGCTCATTGGAATAAGTACAGTGATAACAAATACGTATTTCTTATAGAAACGTTGAGCTTATCAGTTAAACTATTAAAGTTAAAACAGGTAGATACTAGTAGACTGTAAAAGAAGCCCAGAAACTGAAGACGACGTCGATTTAAAATGATTCGTTCCCGGACGAGAAAAACCGAAGGAAAGTCATTCATATTTACATCTTCACTTGCATGCTGATTGATTCCACAGAGTAGTAGCTTAATACCACAGACAGCGGGGAGGAAGAGATGAATTCACTATGTCACGTACAGTGGATTTACAGATACACCGAACACACAATGTTGTGAACAGTTTGTGACGTGATGCACTTATAATGTGTATGTGTGTGTGTGTGTGTACGCGCGTGTGCACTTGTATGAGCTGTCTGTGTGTGTGTGTGTGTCTCTCTCTCTCTCTCTCTCTCTCTCTCTCTCTCTCTCTCTCTCTCTCTCTCTCTCTCTCTCTCTCTCTCTCTCTCTCTCTCTCTCTCTCTCTCCTACCACTTCAAACATCTCGGACCAAAATGTACAGTGTCTAAAATGAGCACCTCTTTTAGTTTATGGGTCAAATAGCCCTCCCCCCCTCCTCCCGAACCCAGGTCCTACCTCTCGTTGTCTGGTTGGGTTTTTTGTTTTTTTGCTCTTAGTGTGGCAGTTTGTGAATTCGTTTTAGTAAGTATTAGTCAGACATTCGATCTCGTTTGTCTGCAGGTGCAGTGAACACTTCCAATAGACCAATAACCATCACACTTTGTAACTACACTGTCCAAATTACTTTAAGAAATGATAAAAAAAATGCAGTTACACACTTTGGAAAGATTCCCCAGTTAGCCACTGGCATGTTAGAATGCCATCTATCGGTAAGATAAGCTAATCGTAGACTAACGTCATCTGCGGACCACTAGATCGCTGCACTGTTGCTGTACCCTCGGGTTGTTCTCCGTCCATCTGCGGACCACTAGATCGCTGCACTGTTGCTGTACCCTCGGGTTGTTCTCCGTCCATCTGCGGACCACTAGATCGCTGCACTGTTGCTGTACCCTCGGGTTGTTCTCCGTCCATCTGCGGACCACTAGATCGCTGCACTGGATCACTGCACTGTTGCTTTACCCTCGGGTTGTTCTCCGTCCATCTGCGGACCACTAGATCGCTGCACTGTTGCTGTACCCTCGGGTTGTTCTCCGTCCATCTGCGGACCACTAGATCGCTGCACTGTTGCTGTACCCTCGGGTTGTTCTCCGTCCATCTGCGGACCACTAGATCGCTGCACTGTTGCTGTGCCCTCGGGTTGTTCTCCGTCCATCTGCGGACCACAAGATCGCTGCACTGGATCACTGCACTGTTGCTTTACCCTCGGGTTGTTCTCCGTCCATCTGTGGGATGAGTTCAGTGTATCCACGGATTACCTCTTTCTCAGCTTTCATCGTGAGTCCAGTCTTGGCTATCACAAATAAACATACTGCAATACATAATGTTAACTTCTTAAATGTTTAAATAGGTTCATCCATTTAACGAAATGTTTATATAGCTTCGTCCATAGATATCAACATTACTCTTTGGTAGGGTAGATATAACGAAATGTTTATATAGCTTCGTCCATAGATATCAACATTACTCTTTGGTAGGGTAGATCTAACGAAATGTTTATATAGCTTCGTCCATAGATATCAACATTACTCTTTGGTAGGGTAGATATAACGAAATGTTTATATAGCTTCATCCATAGATATCAACATTACTCTTTGGTAGGGTAGATATAACGAAATGTTTATATAGCTTCATCCATAGATATCAACATTACTCTTTGGTAGGGTAGATCTAACGAAATGTTTATATAGCTTCATCCATAGATATCAACTTTACTCTTTGGTAGGGTAGATCTAACGAAATGTTTATATAGCTTCATCCATAGATATCAACATTACTCTTTGGTAGGGTAGATATAACGAAATGTTTATATAGCTTCATCCATAGATATCAACATTACTCTTTGGTAGGGTAGATATAACGAAATGTTTATATAGCTTCATCCATAGATATCAACATTACTCTTTGGTAGGGTAGATATAACGAAATGTTTATATAGGTTCATCCATAGATATCAACATTACTCTTTGGTAGGGTAGATATAACGACATATCGCACATCAGGCGATCGCTCTGTTCTGCTATCACATCTCAGTAATCACACAGATAATGAGAGAGGAAACCGATTAGCAACAAGTGATTTTTTTTATATGCAGCATCCCACTAACAGGATAGCAAATTTCATCGAATTTGTTACACCTGTCTTAAATAGCCCAATGGGCCCGTCCACGGGGATCGACCCCACACCGACTGCGCATCAAATAAGCGCTTTATCACTGGACTTTGTCCTACCCTAACGTGTTAGAAAACATTAACTTGTTTTGTGTAATGACACCACTAGAGCACATTGATTTATTAATCAGCGGCTTGTCAAAAGTTTTGTAATTTTCACGTATAGTCTTAGAGAGGAAACCCGCAACATTATTTTCATTAGTAGCATTTATATGCATTATACAACAAACAGGATAACACATACCACGGTCTTTGATTACCAGTCGTGGAGCACTGGTTGGAACAAGAAATAAGCCAATGGGCCCACGGACGGGATTGCTCTCAGACCGACCGCGCATCAGGCGAGCACTTTACCAATGTTTTTCAGAATCAAATGCACTTCTTTATTTTATTTTTTCACTGTTATTTTTGTTCCCCAACATTTCCTGATTTCCTTTTCGTAGAAGTAAAGGCTTTCTAATGAGTATAAACGGTTGATTCAGGATGCATTTTATATGCACAGACACACAATGGCGTACGGGTTCCCATTTTTGGAGGTGGGGGTTGAGTGCAAAAGTGCCCGAATCTGGATTACAACGTCATATTAGCATTACTGCCAAACAACTTTATAGGGTTGCAAACAAATCGCCATGCAGTTTTACATGGATTACAACTAATATTGTGGGTAGGATTATGAAAATACATGGTGAAAAGTGTTCAGGGCAGCACATTTTTCCCGAATTTAAAAAAAAACCCATTTGCCCGAATTTGAGGATTTTCTTCTGGACTTGGGGTGGGGAGGGGGGGGGGGGGGAGAGTTCCTCATCATCATGATGAATGAATGTTTAACGACACCCCCAGCACAAAAATACGTCGGATGTTGGATGTCAAACAAAGGTAAAATTATGAACTGATGAACAACACCAATATAAAATTAAAAGAAAGAAAGAAAGAATTTTCTTTTTTATTTAACGACGCACTCAACACATTTTATTTACGGTTATATGGCGTCAAACATATGGTTAAGGACCACACATATATTAAGAGAGGAAACTCGTCGCCACTTCATGGGCTACTCTTTTCGATTTGCAGCAAGGGATATTGTATATGTACCATCCCACAGACAGGGTAGTACATACCACGGCTTTTGATATATCAGTCGTGGTGCACTGGCTGGAACGAGAAATAGCCTAATGGATCCACCGACAGGGATTGATCCCACGCCAACCGCGCATCGAGCGAGCGCTGTACCACTGAGCTACGTCCCGCCCCTCATAAAATTAAAAACACATTGTAAAGAGCTGTTCAAAATTTAAATATCACAAGCGTATTAAAGTTTCCACTATCTAAATATCAACAGGTAACTATATTAAAATTTAAATATCACAAGTAACTATCTAAATATCAAAATTTAAATATCACAAGCATATTAAAGTTTCCACTATCTAAATATCAACAGGTAACTATATCAAAATTTAAATATCACAAGCATATTAAAGTTTCCACTATCTAAATATCAACAGGTAACTATATTTAAATTTTGAATAAAAGTCAACAGGTAAACATTTCAAAATAAGCTGTTCAGGGTGGAATCGAAATGATTCCATCACACTTTGTCTTCTAAATGTAGAGAAGAAAAATATTGTTAAGGATTGTCATTTATTTTAGATTCATATGAACAAAACAAAAGCATGTGCAAACTGTGTAATTCAACGAAGCCGTTCACACAAAAGTTTTCACGTTGTTGTGTTTTCAAAGTATCTTTGAAAGTCAATAACAAATTAACAAAAACATTTTCTTCAAAAAAGGCGTAAAACAGGGAGACAATCTTAGCCCATCCTCGTTTAAGTTATTTATCAATGACATACGTTTTTCAACTAATGAAGCATGTGGCCCGGTAGTACTTCATAAAGAAACATCTATCACATATTCTTTCAACTAATGAAGCATGTGGCCCGGTAGTACTTCATAAAGAAACGTCTGTCACATATTCTTTCAACTCATGAAGCATGTGGCCCGGTAGTACTTCATAAAGAAACGTCTGTCACATATTCTTTCAACTCATGAAGCATGTGGCCCGGTAGTACTTCATAAAGAAACGTCTGTCACATATTCTTTCAACTCATGAAGCATGTGGCCCGGTAGTACTTCATAAAGAAACGTCTATCACATATTCTTTCAACTAATGAAGCATGTGGCCCGGTAGTACTTCATAAAGAAACGTCTATCACATATTCTTTCAACTAATGAAGCATGTGGCCCGGTAGTACTTCATAAAGAAACGTCTATCACATATTCTTTCAACTAATGAAGCATGTGGCCCGGTAGTACTTCATAAAGAAACGTCTGTCACATATTCTTTGGGTGGATGATTTGGTAATTATGTCAGAAAGAGCAGAAACACTGTAAAATTAGCTCAATATACTACCGAATTAGTGTCACAATTTGCGCATGCCCATTCACAGAAATAAATAAAACTTTATAGTAGTTAAACCTCGAACGGCATCTACGCAACATGAATTTAAATCGGAATGAATGAGATTCCACAAACATATGAATATACATTTCTAGGCTGCACTGTAACATCAAATGGAAATTTTCATAAACTTGAACAGAATCTCCACGACAAAAATTTGAAAGCTTTCAAGTTCCTTTGCATGATCTTCACACCACTACAAATATATAGTAAGTTATTTGGTACTTTCTTAAAACCAATACTATTATATAATTCAGAAACTTGGGGAACTGAGCTACAAGGAAAACATAATGACTACAACAAGTGTGTGGATTCTTTGGTCTCGGAACCATTTGAAAAGGTACTTATTGAAGTCTGCAAAGTCAATCTTCAAGTTGGGAGAAATACATTAAATAAGCCAGAATTAGGACGATACTCTTTAATAACCAATATAAACGTCCGTGTGTCTAAATACTGGGCCCATTTAGAAAGCATCATTTGGGTCGTTCGTTCCTAGCTGATGTGCTATGTCGCAAAACACTTGACACAAAAGGTACTACTAGCTGGCATAGATATGTACACTCTGTGTTTCAGACAAATGATAGTATTATAAATCCATTCGATGAAACACCACATGAACGTAAACAGTTTGGAAGAAATGAAAAAATATATTTATATTAAAAAACACCCAAATCTAACTTTTTTTTTTTTTTTTTTAAACCATCATGGAATGGAAAAAAAAGAAAGAATATGTAACAAACATCTAAATCCATATAGTTTAACCCCGTAACACAAATACCATTTTATAAGAGCAATACGAACATTTCGCATGTGTGCACGCAGATTACAAATTGAACGAGACAGTAAAGTTTGTAAAGTTTGTATCATTTAACGACACCACTAGAGCACATTGATTTTTTATCTTATCATCGGCTATTGGACGTCAAGCATATGGTCATTCTGACAGTTGTTTTTAGAGGAAACCCGCTGTCGCCGCATAGGCTACTCTTTTTACGACAGGCAGCAAGGGGTCTTTTATTTGCGCTTCCCACAGGCAGGATAGCACAAACCATGGCCTTTGTTGAACCAGTTATGGATCACTGGTCGGTGGAAGTGGTTTACACCTACCCATTGAGCCTTGCGGAGCGCTCACTCAGGGTTTGGAGTCGGTATATGGATTAAAAATCCCATGCCTCGACTGGGATCCGAACCCAGTACCTACCAGCCTAACCACGACGCCACCGAGGCCGGTGAACGAGACAGATGCAGGAAAGTAAAAAGGGAAGATGCATGGTGCAAAATATCTAATTATTGTGTAGAAATATAGTTCTAAACAAGATTTGGAGAGCACTGACATTTTCCAGGCCCCTCATTGTTATACTTTGATTGCACCTGTATGTATTAATACACGTGGAACAACATGTATACAGACCATGTGTTTCTGATTAAACTGGTTTCATTGGATTTCATCATTTATAACGTTCCCTTACGACGTATTGTTTACGTTCATCGAGGGAAGAACAAACTCGCGTTGCTACGGCAGGACAAATTATGAGATGGCTTTAAACTGTAATGAATATAAAGAAAAGTTAATTATTCATTAATGAAAGTAAAACCAGCTGTGAAGATTGTAAGTGGTTGAATTTTGTGATTTGTGTGGCCAGATCATAGTCGTCCAAATCGCTGGCGCGTCTGTACGAATTTTAGCTGGGGACTTTCTCATCAAAGTTTATGAGGGGATAGAGTCAAGCTCCCCCAGAAAATACATTGAGAAAAAACGAAACTATTGCCCCCCCCCCCCCCCCTCCTACTGCACCCGCGCCTCGTCTTATAGTGTTTACTAATGACAACTAAATAATTTCTTCAAAACGATTTAATTTTTCCTTCTATACCGTTAAATATATATTTTGTGCAATGCATGTACAGAAACGTGTTTCCGTGAGTATATACTAGTATACTGAACCCTACAAGAAACGCGACTATTTCCTATATATTGGTACTACTTGTTCAAGTTGCCTGTTTCTGGCTTAGGCCTTCACTACCAGATGACGTGCGTCATGTGCACAGCACTGGACAGATTAAATCAATGGACTTCACGCGGCTAGCCTTTCGCGACATCTGACCGCGTTTCTGTGAAGAAGTTGGAAGTTTGCCCGACTCCACGTTGTTTACGTGGAATATCTCGAGGAGTTAGCGACATTGCGAGACGCTGTGGTGACGTAACCGAACTACTACTGACGAAAACAGAGAAACAGTTCAATACAGCGTTTGTCGGTTAAATACTTAATTAGGCAGACAACGTGTAGACCAGTCTAGGGGTCGAGGCGGTTAGACATCAGGGTACGTGCTGCATCGTATCCGACACGGCTTCACAGAGACTGGACAGTGAGTTAGGTGGTTACGACCACTACGTCGTCTTTTCACTCACTAACCACTATACCATTAACAATTCATATTTAAACACACAAAGTGTCAGTTGGAAGGAGTCGAACCCACTGCACCGTTTCACGTGGCATTTGACAGTCCGCCAACTTAACCACTCGACCACCGAGCCAGCCACAAAACGTGATGCCCTGTTAACTGTAATTAAGAATGTGTGCTGTCAAACACTCGGTTTAAAATCAATGTATCAGTTTGGTATTAATATAGCTGAGGTGTCTGTCTAGGTCAGCGTGTTTGAACAGTAACTCATAAATGAAAATGAACATGTATGTCAGTGTACGTATGTTGCACGTGCAAACTGAGGGTGGGGGGAGAGGGGTGGCAGGTTGCTCTTCGGTCCGCAGGATTCGTCACGGTTTGGATGACTTCTGCCAAATATATATATAGCGGAACCGGAGGTGAAACAACACCTAGACACAAAATTACGTTGGCCCTTGTCAGATCTTAACCATGTGGACGTCAAAGTAAAGTTTGTTTTATTTAACGACGCCGCTAGAGCACATTGATTTTTTTATCTTATCATCGGCTATTGGACGTCAAACATATGGTCATTCTGACACTGTTTTTAGAGGAAACCCGCTGTCGCCACATAGGCTACTCTTTTTACGACAGGCAGCAAGGGATCTTTTATTTGCGCTTCCCACAGGCAGGATAGCACAAACCATGGCCTTTGTTGAACCAGTTATGGATCACTGGTCGGTGCAAGTGGTTTACACCTACCCATTGAGCCTTGCGGAGCACTCACTCAGGGTTTGGAGTCGGTATCTGGATTAAAAATCCCATGCCTCGACTGGGATCCGAACCCAGTACCTACCAGCCTGTAGAGCGATGGCCTGCCACGACGCCACCGAGGCCGGTATGTGGACGTCAAGGTCTGGGCCCCGTTATACTAAACGCGCTTAGCGCTAAGATCACATGTGCATAGCTACCTTGTGCACTTAATGTAATCTTAGCGCTACGATCGCTTCGTAAAACGGAGCTCAGCTGGTTGATATTAATGCATTGACGATTGAATTCCATCACAGGATGAGAGGGGACTTCAGACTGTACGGTGCGAATACAAACAGCCCGTAATCTGTGCAAACCTATTGGACTATAACTGTAGTGGTTATGCAGTCATAGTCCGTGATAAAAAAAAAAAAAAAAAGGTTTGTTTTGTTTAATGACACCACTAGATATCAGATGTCCAACATTTTGTAACTGTGACACAAGCTTCGGAGGAAACCCGCTACATTTGTTTTCCATTAACACATTGGAATCTTTATATGTACTTTTCCATGAACAGGATAGCATATACTAGGGCGTTTATAGTATGTCAGTCGTGTGGCACTATTATGGACTGGGGGACGAGGGTCAGGACCACAGAATGGGTTCACCGAGACGATTCGATCCTCCGACCAAGCAGCTGAGCCGACCGCTCTACAGACTGAGCTAGACCCCGCCTGTTTAATGTTGCTCTGTTCGCTGCACTGTATTAACCAGTCCATTCAGGGACGATGTTTTCTATAGAATGTAGTCGCTCTAGTGTGTACACGTCAACATAAAATTGCAGTTTGGTTTATCGATAACGGATTTTTCCATTGCTATAAATCATTGCTGGTACGACCAGGTCCATGACATCGTCTGCTGCTAAGTTCGGTCTGGTTTATTTGCCCATCTATTACGTCTTTATTACTAAACATCGCGTCATTCTGTAGATCGAATACTAATATCGTTCTATATATATATATATATATCTTAATCACTCCGCTATTCTGTACGCCCCCTCCCCAATATCACCTCTTTTCCCCAACGACTTTTTACAATTTTATTTTCGCCATAACATGACTTATAGTCAGTGTGGTTGCTTCCCAGCCCTAAATGTGGGGATCTCTAATATAACATCCTCGCTATCCTAAGGAAAAATGTAAAGACTGTAAAAAATATGAAATGTTTGACCGATGATTAATGAACCAATACGCTCTAATGGTATCGTTAAGTAAAAGAAACGTATCTCAAAACACCATGCTACCGCTTTTCTGTGAGTATTCGCAGACACAAAGAGGACAGTGTCGAAAGGGTTATGTGTCTGCTGCTTTTAAAGTTTAAAGTTTGTTTTGTTTAATGACACCACTAGAGCATATTGATTTATTAATCATCGGCTATTTGATGTAAAACCTTTGGTAATTCTGACATTTAGTATTAGAGAGAAAACCCACTATATTTTTCCATTACCAGCAAGGGATCGTTTATATGCACCATCCCATAAACAGGATAGCACATACAACGGCCGTTGATATTCCAGTCGTAGTGTATCGACTGTAACGAGAATTAGCTCAGTAGGTTCACCTGACCCCCCCCCCCCCCTTGACTGAATAACGTAGCAGATCGGTGGTGTGCTCTGAGGGTGAAGCCATCGTGATCAGTTTGACTGGTATTATCATCTTCTATGACATCACATGTTTCTAACGTGAGGCGCAACAACCAGTCTAGCGAGCGACACCGCAATCTTTCGCCCTCCTGAACAAGCCACAGATGTAGTCCATCAATTATTACACATTACAGCAGCTGTGGTGGATGCGTGAACGAGTGTTTCCATGTTACATTACAAGGTCGATGATTCCCAGATAGCGACAAACAGGAAAGCCCTGTCGCGTGATATGTAAAAGGTGTCAGCTCATTATTAAATTATTGCGCTCAGAAGTAATTAATAATTATACATCCGCTCAAGTATAACGACGATATGTCATGTCGGGAGACAAGTCAGGGCTGGAGATAATGATGACGTGAGGTTATTACAAATTGTCGAGTTTAGCTGATAGGTGTGCGGACGGGTCATACCCGGGGGTCTCCCATTACGTTACATAACGGTATAGCAACACGTCAGTTGATTAGGCCTGTGTGTGTGTGTGTGTGTGTGTGTGTTGTGTGTGTGTGTGTGTGTTCTATATACATGTATATACCTTCACACCCATCTGTTGGTGACAGTAATATTCAGCTTAAAGGCCCATGCACAGGGACTTGTAGCGATCTTTACCACGGTTCAGCAAGTGTGTCTACAATATATATAGGAATATATGTATATCTGTGATACAATAACTACCAATTAATGGATACCATGGCGTATATAGTCATTGCATAACTAGCTCGAGAATAACAGATCTGTAATGTGCTGTGACGCGCTATAAACTGTGGCTTCCTCTAGAATCCTTGACAGAAAATAGAAACAAAATACAAGTCTCGGGGTATAGGACGTCAGTGAAAGGATGATTCTAAATCAGCTATATGCATTACAAATAAGTTGACAAAAATGCTGAACCAGAATCCATATAATTACATTATAATGACAACCGGAAGTGATGTTAACCGATTTTTTTTTAGTAATACCTATTCATGCCTGTTTGAAAATGGCTTAAATTTAATATGAAAGTTAAAGTTTGTTTTGTTTAACGACACCACAAGAGCACATTGATTTATTAATAATCGGGTATTGGATTTCAAACATTCGGTAGTTTTGACATATAGTCAAAGAGAGGAAACCCGCTACATTTTTCCATATGTAGCAAGGGATCTTTTTATATCCACCATGCCATATTAATATGAAAAACACTACATTTCGCAAATAGGAAATAATGATAAACAGCGGTAAACAGTCAACACAATACGGTGTAAAGAGCTGCGGACAGTTACATACATGGACCGTGCGGGATGCCAACAAAAATAACAAACAAACAAAAAACAAACAAACAAAAAACAAACTCTCTGCAGGATGGTAGACGGTTCGCGTGTAATCCACTTTAGCAATATATTATATCTCCCAAGAGCCCAGACAATATCAATGACGTTTTGATATTGATGGAAAATATTCAAAGCTGTGAGTTTTCTTTTCTGTACCAGAGTTTGTTTTGTTTAACGACACCACTAGAGCACATTGATTAATGAATCATTGGCTATTGGATGTCAAATATTTGGTAGTTCTGACACTTATACATCAGAGGAAATCCGCAGCATGTTTTTCCTAATGCAGCTAGGGATCTTTTATATGCACTTTCCTCACAGACAGGAAAGCACATATCACGGCCTTTGACCAGTTGTGATGCACTGGTTGGAACGAGAAAAAACCCAATCAGTTGAATGGATGCACCGAGGTGGTTCGATCCAGCGACGTAAACACCTCAAGCGAGTACTCGACTGAAGTTGGCGATAAGAGGCATCTTACAGACGTGCAGAGGGCCATTAAAAATACGGACAAGGACATAAGTCACTGGTTAACAATCGCTGTTGTGCATGCCTTTACTGGCCACAATCCCGATAGCGCTTTTGTGAAGAAGACAAAAAGGATGGTTTTCAATGTTCTCAGGCAATATCAAGACTTTCTGAAAACTCTTTTAACTCTTGGAAGATCAGCATAAATTGATTAATCACATTGGGGTGTAGGTGCGAATAACACAAACAAACTGTGATATGAAAAATATCTGGAAAGATTTAGTACCAAACCAAGGATAATAATATTGATCTACACTATAGTATACACTAAACGTGCCCACCCTCCAGAGATTCCCCGAGAATGCACACCAAGAGAACAAATTGCCAAGCTGCCATTTGGTATCAGTCATACCAGGCAGTCTAGGCTATTCCCCAACCAGATGATCACTGCTGAGAAATTTTAAAAGGAACACTGGAAAGGAAATGGATGGTCAGTGATCTGATACCATGAGAGTTGGTCGACATATTGATGGGAGAACCAAAGCAGATGGTCAGTGATCTGATACCATGAGAGTTGGTCGACATATTGATGGGAGAACCAAAGTAGATGGCCAGTGATCTGATACCATGAGAGTTGGTCGACATATTGATGGGAGAACCAAAGCAGATGGCCAGTGATCTGATACCATGAGAGTTGGTCGACATATTGATGGCAGAACCAAAGCAGATGGTCAGTGATCTGATACCATGAGAGTTGGTCGACATATTGATGGCAGAACCAAAGCAGATGGTCAGTGATCTGATACCATGAGAGTTGGTCGACATATTGATGGCAGAACCAAAGCAGATGGTCAGTGATCTGATACCATGAGAGTTGGTCGACATATTGATGGCAGAACCAAAGCAGATGGTCAGTGATCTGATACCATGAGAGTTGGTCGACATATTGATGGCAGAACCAAAGCAGATGGTCAGTGATCTGATACCATGAGAGTTGGTCGACATATTGATGGGAGAACCAAAGCAGATGGCCAGTGATCTGATACCATGAGAGTTGGTCGACATATTGATGGCAGAACCAAAGCAGATGGTCAGTGATCTGATACCATGAGAGTTGGTCGACATATTGATGGCAGAACCATGGCAATGTAAGGACAAAAGAAAAGAAAATAGGTGTACTTCTAATTGTATTTATTGTACTACAATAGTAATAAGAATTGTGGTTTTGTCGTAAATGTACGTTTACGTGCAAAATTAGACTTACGATGTTTTATGAAATTGGGCCAAGTGCTCTAAGAGTAGTATATCAAAAGCCATGGTTTATGCTATCCTGTCTGTGAGAAGGTGCATATAAAACATCCCTTGCTGATGATGTAAAACTGTAGCGGGTTTCCTCTGAACACCACGTGTCACAATTACTAAAGACTTGACATTCAGTAAGAATCGCAGTATTGTATTCCGACTACCAATTATCTCGTAGATAGATTTTAAATATTTTATATACATATTTATATTTATATTTATATTTATATTATTTTATTTTATTTTATTTTATTTTATTTTATTTTATTTTATTTTATTTTACTTTATTTACTTCATTTCATTATTTAATTAATTTATTTATTTATTTTATTTTTATTTTATTTTATTTTTTAAAATTTATTTATTTATAAATGTAAATATGGAATATTTGTAAATTTAATAGCTGTTTTTAAATTAATTACAAGTTAGTATAGATTATATAAAATGTTATTTAAGAGGGGTACTTTAAATAAGCAGGCAATCCAAACCCAAAGTTGTCTACCAATGAATCGGTGCACAAGAGGACACGCCACAAAAACTATTGTTCCAGTTGAACGACTTTTATTCTTGCAATAATGGCTAATAGCCTGTTTCCAAATTACTCCGACTAAGTACACGCGGATAGGCCAGATCTGCGTCAACTGGAGTATATATATATATATATATATATATATATGTGTGTGTGTGTGTGTGTGTGTGTGTGTGTGTGTGTGTGTGTGTGTGTGTGTGTGTGTGTGATGTAATGTACATACAACAACCCTCCACCCCACCCCCCCACCCCCCATCACATTGTAGTTAAAACTACAATCTAGTTTATAGTTTTAATATTTGAAGTGTTTAAAATACATAACACAAATTTGTCATCTTCCTGTAACACGCCATTCTAATATTTCCTTCATTTCTCGTTTGCAGTGTAGGTCACGTTCAAGCGCAGTTTTAGTGAAATTGACAACTTGTAGCGACCCGCTTTTCGCGGCCGGGACCTGTTTACCCCCGGTAAGAGATTATTTACACTGGCGTACAGAACAGATTAAACAAGTCTGAACATTCATCTGTCCTGTCATCGTCTTATATAACAGTTTGGTGAAAAAACGTTTCTTTACTAAACTGTAGTGTATGTCTTTACACCACTAACAAATACATCCATTGGTCTCTTAGTGTATAACGCCTGGCGACAAGATTTGTTAGTTGCATTAAGTCACACATTTAGCTAGATGAATCATGGGGTCGGGCGCCCCCCCCCCCCCCCCCCACCCCTCAGCTTTTATATTTCCCTGTTGCTAAACAAAACGATTCATCGGCGGTGTAGTCCTCTCCCAATGTAGGTCCCCCCACCCCCACCCCCCAATATAAAATCATGAAGACTAGACAATTGTGACGGTACATGCTCTTAATTTCTTTTCGCCTGTGGAGATATTAATTGTTTTAGAAGGCCGTGTGCAGTTCCAAATACACTTAGCCCAGGTGGGCAACTTGTTACGTGATACCTTTGCGCGACGGTCATCGAGCTGTACTTCTAATACACACCCAGCCCAGGTGCGGAGCCATGTGGCCAGTAGTTACGTAATACCTCCGCGAGTGCGGTTTTTACAACCGTGAATTGGCGACTTGGCGTCATTGAGTCTGGCGATCTAAGAGAAAGATATGCCGTCTTGGTCGCTGTGGAATTCAGATGATACGTGAGGTGCCCCCAGGCGATATTCGCTGTCTCTGAGAGTTTTGAATAAATAGCTAGGGTTTTAGAGATATCGGGGAGAAACATATTGGAAGGCGTCCAGGGGGGAACGTTAGTCCGTTTGGACTTGGTAAGTATCATTTCTGCTCTGTTGTATAACCTTGATGTGATTGATGTGACTTTAAATATTTTAATACTGTATTATACCAATATTATTTAGACGGTGCTGCTGGTCATCTGACGCAGTAATCTGTAGGCTCACTGATCTAATATATATGAAAAGCTTAACCAGTCATCCTAGAGGACCTAGGTAAACTGTAGGTTAGTCTTTATTGTGATAGGTACCAGTATTAAGTCTGTATTACAAGGTTATTGAATGAGTAGTTAGGGTTAATTAAAAATTAACCAGTGAGGAATAGAGTTGTAATTCCTTTATTAATTAAGTTCCCCTGGAAGCGTTTCTCCATTATCACACGTGTGTGTGTTAGCGTTTCTCCATTATCACACGTGTGGGTGTTGTGTCACGGTGAAGTGATTAGCATATTGTGTAAACTAGACACCTAGAGATTAACTAATTAAGTGATCAGCTCTGGGTTGTTATTATTTGTTGTTGTTAATTAACTACTGCTGCAGTACATTTGTCAGCGTAGGTTAATACAGATTCCAAAGTGTATTGTGTTTTTGTTGTGTTTTCTAGTGAACTAAGCGTGCTATAATAATATATACTTTATATAAGATCGTATCTCTGATCATACCTAGAGACGAGCCACAGCGGGTATAACTGCCCGTTACAGAGAGATCTAATAGATATACAGTTAGGAGAGATGTTTGGACAATCGTGTTTCATTCAGTTACGGGTATTATAGGATCCCCGTGACAGGAGTAGAAAATTGGGCGCTCGTCCGGGATCTGAAACGGGACATGCATATTTAAAAAAGTATTGTTTGTAAATGGGGGCTTTATAAATTATTTTTACAAATAATTAGAAGTAGCAACGTTGTTCACCAGAAAATTAATTAATAATAAGTGCGTCATATCTAAACATGGATAAGAATTTTCTGGATAGGCCTACGCTCAGTGTAGTGGAGATTAAGCGAGCACGTAAGGCCGAGTTAGTTGAAATCGCGAGTGAGCGAGAAATTGATTTAACATCAGCTAAAACCTTAGGTGATATAAGGACAATTATTATCCAGGAAGTTTTTGGTGATAGTCCTGTTATGGAAGACAGTGAGATTGTTTCAGAGATAGAGATAAATGACTTGAGTATGGAACAACAGTTAGCTTTTAAAAAGCTTGAGTACGAAAGAGAAGAACGTGCATTAGATAGAGCGAGAGAGAGAGAAAGAGAAGAGAGGGAGAGAGAGAGAGAGAGAGAGAGAGAGAGAGAGAGAGAGAGAGAGAGAGAGAGAGAGAGAGAGAGAGAGAGAGAGAGAGAGAGGAGAGAGATAGGGATAGAGAATTCCAGTTAGCAAAATTAAAAGTGGAACATGAGTTAAAGTTGAATACTAAAGAAGTTAGACGTGAGGAAGGAAATGGTTTTAACATGTCGAAGGCTTATAGATCAGTGCCTGTATTTGATGACCAGGAGGTAGATATGTTCTTCCAACTTTTTGAATGGGCCGCTAAGCAGCTAAATTGGCCGCAGTCTAAGTGGACATTGTTAGCCGTGTCTAAGTTTAAGGGGAAGGCTAGTGTAGCTTATAATTCAATGAGTGATGAGCGAGCAAGTCAGTACGACCTAGTTAAGGCGGCAGTGTTGAGGGCGTATGCATTACGACCTGAGGATTATCGTTTACGGTATAGCGAGTTGAGAAAAACGCAGAGTCAGTCTTATAGTAAGTTTGTGGCTAAGAAGGCAGGGATGTTTGATAAATGGGTGGTGTCTCATCAGGTAGAGTCATATACCGAGTTACGGGAGTTGTTGATCTTACAGGACATTAAAAATGGATTACCAGTTAGCTTACGTATTCATTTAGAGGATCGTGATGTCAAAAAGATAGAGGAGGCAGGCATAGTGGCAGATGATTACGTGTTAATACACAAAGCTCAGGCAGTACAGGGTAGCTCTTTACAACAGGGTGATAAGAAGAAATTTCAGCCAGGTTTTTCCCGGGAAAGTAACTATCGGGGAGAGTCATCTAGTTGGTCAGCTAGTCAGGCAAGGAATGCACCTGGTGGGCAAAGTAAGGATACTCCTGCATTATCAGCCAATGCACGAACTTTTCGTCCACATTGCAGTTACTGTAAAAAGGATAACCATCTTGTCGGGGACTGTTTTAAAAGGAAACGCGATAATGCGCAAGTGGTCGGTTTAGTGAGGTCAGCTCCGTTAGCGAGAGAGTTAATGGTTAGTCCCATGGCAGAGAAAGTAAACCCGTATGTGTCCACTGGTATGGTTTGTGATGTGAAACAAGAATTGAGTCCTAAGGCAATATCAATCTATCGAGACACCGGCTGTAGTCAGTCGCTGATAACGCAAGAGTGTTTAGCTGGTATTGAAAATTCAGATACAGAACGTAGTTTGGCTTTAACCTCAGTTACTGGAGAAAATATGGTTGTCCGGTTACATAACGTTTTCTTGTGTTCGAAGTTTGTGACGGGACCAGTCTTTATGGGTCTTGTGAAGGACTTGCCTTTTGAAAACATAGGAGTTTTGTTGGGTAATGATTTGACTAGTCAATGTTGTCAGCCGCAATGTGACCAATTGTTAATTGAAGACAGCCCGTTACCCATAGAAGAGTGTGAGGTTGATGAGACTAGATATCCTGCGTGTGTAATGACTAGGGCTATGGCCAGTAGGTTAGCACGAGACCCAGAGGATATTTGTGATTTGTCTGATACGTGTGTGAGCCATGAAATTGGAGTGGATGAGGTTATCAGTAAAATGGTAGATAAGTCAACTGAGGAATTAAATGTGGTGGAACCTGTTGATCTCCCGCAGAGGGGAAATGAACCAGTTGTGTTTGATAGTGGGGACTTACCTTGTAATAGACAAGAGTTAATCCTAGAGCAGGGGGCTGATCCAAGTTTGTTGGCAGCTCGCACTACATTGTTAACTGAGGGTGAGATGGAGGATCAGATGTCAGGGTATTATATGGACAAGGGAGTATTAATGAATAAGAGTGTAGAAAAGGTTGTGCCTGATAGTGAGGAATGTGTGAGAAGATGTAGAATTGTGGTGTCCTCTAAGTACCGTCCGTTATTGTTATTGTTAGCACATGAGGACGTGTTTGCTGGCCACTTAGGGCGGAATAAAACTCATAATAAACTTGCCTCAGAGTTTTATTGGAAGGGAATGTTTGCAGATGTCAGTAAGCATTGTATGTCATGTCATGTATGTCAGGTTGTGGGCAACCAAATCAGCTAATTCCTCCCTATCCCCTGCAGAAGGTTCCCATAGTTGGGGAAGCTTTTTCAAAAGTGTTGATAGATGTCGTGGGGCCATTACCGAAAACGCGTTCAGGCAACCAATTCTTGTTAACAATTATGTGCTTAACTACGCGTTTTCCAGAGGTGATTCCCTTAAGGAAGGTTATGCGTCTGTTGTAGCTAGTGCGCTGCTTAAGTACTTCACGTACACGGGTTTACCAGGTGAAATTCAAAGCGACCGGGGTACGAACTTTATGAGCAAGTTAATCCAGCAAGTACTGTCTATGTTAGATATACGACAGATTCGTTCTGCTGCATTCCACCCTGAGAGCCAGGGCGCCATAGAACGTTTCCACCAGAGCATGAAAAGTATGCTCCGCTGCCATTGTTTCGACAATGGTACTGACTGGGACCAGTGAATTCCTTTCGTGTTGTTCGCAGCACGGGATGCTAAGCAAGAATCCTTAGGATTCACCCCATTTGAGTTGGTCTATGGGCATTCAGCCCGAGGCCCTCTCAAATTGGTAAAAGATAGTTGGTTAGACAAGGATAATGCCGAAAACCTGCTGATTTATGTAGGGAGAGTTAGAGATAGGTTGTGGCAGGCGACCGAACTGGCTAGGAAGCATCTGAGCTATGCTCAGAGCAAAATATAATCAGTGTTTGATAGGAAGGCTAAGAGTCGGGAATTTAAACCAGGGGATAAGGTGCTGCTGTACCTTCCCATTAAACGGGGTTCATTACAGAACAGGTATTTCGGTCCCTATGTTGTGCACAAACGGGTTAATGAGACAGGGTAAGGGATAAACACTCCTGGTAGGGTTAGGAAAAGTAGGTATTGTCACATCAATTTGCTAAAAGGTTATTTTGACAGACTGCCGATAGTTCCAGTGTTGCCTGTCCAAATTGAGAGTCACTCAACTTCCTGTGATGACGTCAAGTCTGCAGAGATCAAATTAACCAACAGCCAGATTCTAGCAGACTTGAGTTCTTATCTACAGCACCTTGACAGCACCCAGCGAGCAAAGTTGACCACGTTGATACAAGACAATGTTTCCATTTGTCAGGACTTTCCAACGGTTACCAAAACCTTAATCCAGGATGTGCGCTTGGAACCCAACGCTACACCGATTCGACAGCATGCCTATCGGATAAATCCTGTAAAACGTGCGGCACTAAAAAAGGAGATAGATTACATGTTGGAACACGACATTCTGGAATCATCAAACAGTCAGTGGGCATCACCTGTTATTCTGATTGAAAAGGAAGATAACAGTTTCCGGGTGTGCGCTGACCTACGTCGCGTGAATCAACTCATCAAGGCAGATGCCTACCCTCTACCCCGCCTTGACGATTGCATCGACCGAGTTGGACACGCGCAATACATCACCAAATTGGACCTACTGAAGAGTTTTTATGCCATTCCGTTAACGGAGGAAGCTAAGGACATTCTGGCGATCATCACACCTGACGGCCTCTTCCAATTCCGAGTGATGCCGTTTGGTTTGAAGACTGCCCCTGCTGCCCTTCAAAGGATGATGAACCAGGTGTTATCAGACCTAGAAAACGTCAGTGTATATCTGGACGATGTGGTGTTAGCCACCGACACTTGGGATGAACATTTAACTGGGTTACAACAACTATTCAGTCGCCTACAGAAAGCTAACTTGACTGTGAACCTGAGCAAATGTGAATTCGTGAAAGCTTCAGTGACCTACTTAGGTCATACTCTCGGACATGGTTGTGTCGCCCCACTGCAGGCCAAGACACTAAGCATCAGCCAGTACCCTGCACCGACCAACCGTCGTGAAGTTCGCCGGTTCCTTGGTATGGCCGGTTATTATCGTCGTTTCTGTGCTAAATTTGCGACGGTAGCGGCCCCCATCACATCGCTGCTAAAGAAGGAAACGAAGTTCCAGTGGTCAGATGAATGCGAGAAGTCATTCAACCGTCTCAAGCAGATGCTCTCCTCGTATCCCGTGATGGCAGCACCAGACTACCGAATGCCTTTCAAGCTAGCTGTGGATGCCAGTGACGTGGGAGCTGGAGCTGTGCTGTTCCAGGAAGACGAAAATGGACTGGACCATCCTGTAAGTTTCTTCTCCAAAAGGTTTGACAAACACCAGGTGAACTATTCCACTATAGAGAAGGAAGCTTTGGCCATGGTACAAGCTCTGAAGCATTTTCAGATCTACGTGAAATCGGCAGTGCATCAAGTGGTGGTCTTTACTGATTATAATCCGCTTACCTTCATTCACAGAATGAAAGCCACCAACCAGAGAGTTTTGAGATGGAGTCTTCTTCTGCAGGAATACCCAATTACCATTGAACATATCAAGGGCACATCCAATGTAATCGCTGATGCCCTGTCCCGAAGTTGAACGTTATGATAATGTGTTGACATTCTTGATTTCTGTTTTGTTTTTATATATATTTATTTTGTATACCAGGGACTCAGAGACTCAGTGTGATTACTGGTAGTCATCTTATTAGTACATGTGTTATAAATGCCCGGATGCGTCGGTTAACGCACCTTTTGTTTTAATGTAGTATATTTCCCTATTCCTAGAGTAGAGGAAGTATCCTTTTTGAGGTGGGGGTGTGTGACGGTACATGCTCTTAATTTCTTTTCGCCTGTGGCGATATTAATTGTTTTAGAAGGCCATGTGCAGTTCCAAATGCACTTAGGCCAGGTGGGCAACTTGTTACGTGATACCTTTGCGCGACGGTCATCGAGCTGTACTTCTATTACACACCCAGCCCAGGTGCGGAGCCATGTGGCCAGTAGTTACGTAATATCTCCGCGAGTGCGGTTTTTACAACCGTGAATTGGCGACTTGGCGTCATTGAGTCTGGCGATCTAAGAGAACAATATGCCGTCTTGGTCGCTGTGGAATTTAGATGATACGTGAGGTACCGCCTTGTGCCCCCAGGCGATATTCGCTGTCTCTGAGAGTTTTGAATAAATAGCTAGGGTTTTAGAGATATCGGGGAGAAACATATTGGAAGGCGTCCAGGGGGAACGTTAGTCCGTTTGGACTTGGTAAACATCATTTCTGCTCTGTTGTATAACCTTGATATGATTGATGTGACTTTAAATATTTTAATACTGTATTATACCAATATTATTTAGACGGTCATCTGACGCAGTAATCTGTAGGCTCACTGATCTAATATATATAAAAAGCTTAACCAGTCATCCTAGAGGACCTAGGTAAACTGTAGGTTAGTGTCTTTATTGTGATAGGTACCAGTATTAAGTCTGTATTACAAGGTTATTGAATGAGTAGTTAAGGTTAATTAAAAATTAACCATTGATGAATATAGTTGTAATTCCTTTATTAATTAAGTTCCCCTGGAAGCGTTTCTCCATTATCACACGTGTGTGTGTTAGCGTTTCTCCATTATCACACGTGTGAGTGTTGTGTCACGGTGAAGTGATTAGCATATTGTGTAAACTAGACACCTAGAGATTAACTAATTAAGTTGTTATCTGGGTTGTTATTATTTGTTGTTGTTAATTAACTACTGCTGCAGTACATTTGTCAGCGTAGGTTAATACAGATTCCAAAGTGTATTGTGTTTTTGTTGTGTTTTCTAGTGAACTAAACGTGCTATAATAATATATACTTTATATAAGATCGTATCTCTGATCATACCTAGAGACGAACCACAGCGGGTATAACTGCCTGTTACAGAGAGATCTAATAGATATACAGTTAGGAGAGATGTTTGGACAATCGTGTTTCATTCAGTTACGGGTATTATAGGATCCCCGTGACAACCATGTAAACGTATGAGCATAAGTATACAGGCTCACATATTTGTATTGTATTTTATGTTATTTATTTTATCTTTTTTGGTGGTGCACTGGCTGGAACGAGAAATAGCCCAACGGGCCCACCGACGGGGATCGATCCCAAACCGACCACTGGGCTACGTCTCGCCCCCGCCTACAGGATGGAGAGGCGAAATTATAATGCAGGATTTTATATACACAGTGTGTATCGAATGTATTGTAGTGTATTTCATATTTCAGTATAACTGCAAAATGGCGCGCGCACGCACACCCACACACGCATTATCGCTGCTGCTACAAAGTGGTGGGGCTCATGCCCTCCTCTTGTCCCTCCGCTTCCTACGCCAGTGCGTAATTGGGTATTTGAATTGTTCTCGTTACAAAGTGTAATTGTTAATCTTTAAAATCTTGAAAATAACTTAGATCTGAAAATAAAATCAACGCATATGCATATTTTATATCTACATCATGTATATTATATAAATTATACTGTTTACTAACGTCAACTGAATATTGATGATAATACTGGTCATGCAGTCTACATTTAGAACTTACATAAAATTTTACGTATATCTATATTAGTACTCGTAAAAAGTAGGAAAAATATTTTTCCATTCCAAAATTCAAGGCTTTTCATTTATCTATTTATTTATTTATTATTTATTTATTTATTTTATACGGAATTACCCGCATCAGTGATGGTCGATTTTGTCCACATTCTAGGTCAAGTTATCGTAAGCCGGTAAGAAAAACATGCAGTGATTGGTCAAAAGCGGAGGTGTGTCTTCTTGTGTGAGGTCACCGCAACATGCGCAGTAATCGACCTTTGTGAAAGAAATAGGGCCCAGTGAAACAAAGTTGAATGTTTAGCGGTAATTATAGAACACGTAAGACAGTACTGCTTGCTATGTCTATAAACAGATACCTCCCAGTCACAATAGCTAAAATGTAGATGTAAGCAAATCGAGCGTTATTTGTTATTTCGCGATTAAACACCCTGTTACGTGCAGACCATCAAGCAAGCCGGGTTCGTTTCGCAAATCAGCTGATCGGCGAAATTGACAAGGACGCGAGGTCCCGGTTCAACTGTTTACCTCTGCGCCGTGTATCGTTGTATGAACAGTTGACAGGGTGAGTAGCTTCGTGAGCGGTGAGACCACAAGTCTGTTGGATGGCAGACGAAACCACGTCGCTTAGAGATGAAGAGTCCATGCGATTCTTCCACGTAATTTGCCATCGAGACCCGAACACGAGGCGACAAGGCCTTGACGTGATTCAGAAAACGTTTGACGCCTGGCTCGACGGATACGGCAGCCCTCCCGACTCGAGCGGAAACCCGTCAGTCCTCAATGGTTTGAACACGGGACCTCTGGTCGCCGAGTACCTACCGGAGTTACTCCGTCTGTCCATCCAGTGTCCGTTTGACGATGTTGTGGAAAAGTGTGTCACGCTGCTGGAAGACATACGGGTAAGTGAGCAAATAGGCAACATTTCCATCTCCAAGTTTCAACAACGCCTAAGTGTAATGTTTGTTTATCAGGGGAGACGGGGTTTTTGGAAGGAACAGGGCTATTGTTCTATCCAAATAAAGAAATAAATAACAGCAACAAAATACGTTTTGTTGATGTTATTATTTTTAAAGGTGCATCATTATAATTACCTTGTTATATTTCACCATATTTACATTTGTTTGTGATGGCTAACCACTGATTAATTTATACCACACATAAATGTCTGGGTAACTCTTCAGAGAGTATCAGGCATGATGTAGCTCCGAAGGAAGGAAATATTTTATTTAACCATGCACTCAACACATTTTATTTACAGTCATTATATGATGTCGGATGTAGCTCTGAAATGCGAGGGGTTGTAGGATCGAATACACTCGATGGAGTCAGTTTTCCCCGTCCTAAAATGTACCACATCAAATGACATGTATTGTTCAGCCCTGAACAATGCAAATGATTTCGTCGCATACATATATATATGACAATTTATTTTCATTTGTCAACTAAAATTTTTAATGCTACTACAATACCGGTAATGTAGAGTGCTGTAGTTTTGTATGGGAAAGTGCATACTTAAAGATCCTTTGCTGTGTTGGAGACTGTCTGTGTTAAAGCTCGATGGTTACTCGATAGTGGAATAAGTCTGTACTAAAGCTTTCTGGTGTTTATGCGAGGTAGACAGACTACTCAGGCACCGCGGAAGCAAGTAGACATGGGGGGGGGGGTGGGTGGGTGGGGGTAGGGGGCAAAGTTTAGTGGAGTTCGGTGATATGCTCCCCTCTAACATTTTAAAAACTGAAATGCAGTTGACAATTATTAGGGGATATAGCCCCCCACCAGCTCCCTTTGCTCCATCATGGTTTCTTTGTGATGGAGAGGGTCTGTACTAAAGCTTGGTGGTTTCTTTGTGATGGAGAGGGTCTATACTTAAGCTTGATGGTTTGTCTGTGATGGAAGGGTCTGTACTGAAGCTTGGTAGTTTCTCTGTGATGGAGAGGGTCTGTACTAATGCTTGATGGTTTCTCTGTGATGGAGGGGGGTCTGTACTAAAGCTTGATGGTTTGTCTGTGAAGGAGAGGGTCTGCACTAAAGCTTGATGGTTTGTCTGTGATGGAAGGGTCTGTACTGAAGCTTGATAGTTTCTCTGTGATGGAGAGGGTCTGTACTAATGCTTGATGGTTTCTCTGTGATGGAGGGGGGTCTGTACTAAAGCTTGATGGTTTGTCTGTGATGGAAGGGGTCTGCACTGAAGCTTGATGGTTTGTGATAGAGAGGGTCCGTACTAAAGCTTGATAGTTTCTCTGTGATGGAGAGGGTCTGTACTAATGCTTGATGGTTTCTCTGTGATGGAGAGGGTCTGCACTAAAGCTTAATAATTTGTGATAGAGAGGGTCTGTACTAAAGATTGATAGTTTCTCTGTGATGGAGAGTAGGGGTGTAACGATATACTCGAATATTCGGTGCACCGAACAGCGATCTGTATCGTAGTTGCATTCGTATTCGTCACTAGCTAAACCAAATACACGAATACTTATATATAATGTTTACTGTATAATTTATGTTTCTAATTCATACTAACCAACGCAATAACGATTCGATCGTTTTTATTGTCCTTTTTTATATTAGGTCAACCGCATAGTCAGACTCATAGACCGATCCTTTTTTTTATATTCCATGCGTTGGACTGGTACTCTACATGCAGCTTGACTGCGCTTCTGTCAAAACACTGTATGACGTCGCATAGTCTCGTTCAACCAGCCAAATACGAGACATGGGCGAGTGTAATTCGTTAATTTATGCATTCTACGCAGTGCAACGTCAATAATGTTAACCAATATTCTAACGTTTAAATGGCAGCTCAAAGCAAAATATATTTGTATAATTCTTAACGAGAACTGGGTACTTGTGTAATGTGTATTCATGGATGTGAATACATATTCGTATTCGTCACCTCATATTCGTGATATGTATCGTATTCACCACCATGTGTATTCGTCACACCCCTAATGGAGAGGGTCTGTACTAATGCTTGATGGTTTCTCTGTGATGGAGACGGTCTGCACTAAGGCTTGATGGTTTGTGATAGTGTCTGTACTAAAGCTTGATGGTTTCTCTGTGGTGGAGAGGGTCTGTACTAAAGCTTGATGGTTTCTCTGTGATGGAGAGGGTCTATACTAATGCTTGACAGTTTCTCTGTGATAGAGGGTCTGTACTAAAGCTTGATGGTTTCTCTGTGATGGAGAGGGTCTATACTAAAGCTTGATGGTTTCTCTGTGATGGAGGTGGTCTGTACTAAAGCTTGATGGTTGTGGTCTGTACTAAAGCTTGATGGTTTCTCTGTGATGGTTGTGGTCTGTACTAAAGCTTGATGGTTTCTCTGTGGTGGAGAGGGTCTGTACTAAAGCTTTCTCTGTGGTGGAGAGGGTTTGTTCTAAAGCTTGATGGTTTCTCTGTGGTGGAGAGGGTCTGTACTAAAGCTTTTATCTGTGGTGGAGAGGGTCTGTACTAAAGCTTGGTGGTTTCTCTGTGGTGGAGAGGGTCTGTACTAAAGCTTTCTCTGTGGTGGAGAGGGTCTGTACTAAAGCTTGATGGTTTCTCTGTGGTGGAGGTGGTCTGTACTAAAGCTTGATGGTTTCTCTGTGGTGGAGAGGGTCTGTACTAAAGCTTGATGGTTTCTCTGTGGTGGAGAGGGTCTGTACTAAAGCTTTCTCTGTGGTGGAGAGGGTTTGTACTAAAGCTTGATGGTTTCTCTGTGGTGGAGAGGGTCTGTACTAAAGCTTTCTCTGTGGCAAATAGACTTGAGGTGGCAGGAGGTTCTCTCTGTCTGTCTGTCTCTCTGTCTCTGTCTCTGTCTCTCTCTCTCTTTTTCTCTCTGTCTCTCTCTCACTCTCACTCTCTTTCTGTCTCTCTCTCTCTCTCTCTCTCTGTGTCTCTGTCTCACTCTTTCTGTCTCTCTCTCTCTCTCTCTGTCTGTCTCTCTATCTCTTTCTGTCTCTCTCTCACTCTCTTTCTGTCTCTGTCTCTCTCTATCTCTTTCTGTCTCTCTCTCACTCTCTTTCTGTCTCTGTCTCTGTCTCTCTTTCTCTCACTCTCTCTCTCTTTCTGTCTCTCTCTCTCTTTCCGTCTCTCTCTCTCTCTTTCTGTCTCTCTCTGTGTCTCCCTCACTTCCCGGGGCTGGATGTAGCTCAGTGGGACAACACTCGCTTGATACGCGGTTGGTCTGGGATCGATCCCCGTCGGCTGGTATATCAAAGGCCATGGTATGTGCTATCCTGTCTGTGGGATGGTGCATATAAAAGATCCCTTGCTGCTAATCGGAAAGAGTAGCCCATGAAGTGGCGACAGCGGGTTTCCTCTCAATATCTGTGTGGTCCTTAACTATATGTCTGACGCCATATAACCGTAAATACAATGTGTTAAGTGCGTTGTTAAATAAAACATATCTTTCTTTCCCTCCCCTCCCTTCCTTCCTTCCTTCCCCCCCCCCCCCTCTCTCTCTCTCTCTCTCTCTCTCTCTCTCTGTGTATGTGTTCAGACAAATGTTGACATATCTGTATGTTACACATCTAATAGCCATAGTTCTAAAATGTTCTGAGGTTTCACTTAGCAATTATTCCTTTTCTTTCTTGTTACCTGAAAGTTAGAGCATTGTCTAACTATTTAATCCATATACATATATATCAGACATTTTCCTGCTAGATTATACATTCACACAAGTCTGGCAGTATTGCTAGATTATACATTTACACAAGTCTGGCAGTATTGCTAGATTATACATTCACACAAGTCTGGCAGTATTGCTAGATTATACATTCACACAAGTCTGGCAGTATTGCTAGATTATACATTCACACAAGTCTGGCAGTATTGCTAGATTATACATTCACACAAGTCTGGCAGTATTGCTAGATGATACATTCACCCAAGTCTGGCAGTATTGCTAGATGATACATTCACCCAAGTCTGGCAGTATTGCTAGATAGACGTAACAGATAGATATTTGGCTCACATGGACACCATATCATATCCATGCATCCGAGTTGGTGCCTATAAATACAAAGCACAAACCACCTGTCTGTATGTGAGACGTTATTTTCATTGTGCCGTCTCCTGTTGTATATCACACTGGGGGAGCAGACGTGCCTGTAACCACCTGTCTGTATGTGAGACGTTATTTTCATTGTGCCGTCTCCTGTTGTATATCAGACTGGGGGAGCAGACGTGCCTGTAACCACCTGTCTGTATGTGAGACGTTATTTTCATTGTGCCGTCTCCTGTTGTATATCACACTGGAGGAGCAGACGTGCCTGTAACCACCTGTCTGTATGTGAGACGTTATTTTCATTGTGCCGTCTCCTGTTGTATATCAGACTGGGGGAGCAGACGTGCCTGTAACCACCTGTCTGTATGTGAGACGTTATTTTCATTGTGCCGTCTCCTGTTGTATATCACACTGGAGGAGCAGACGTGCCTGTAACCACCTGTCTGTATGTGAGACGTTATTTTCATTGTGCCGTCTCCTGTTGTATATCACACTGGAGGAGCAGACGTGCCTGTAACCACCTGTCTGTATGTGAGACGTTATTTTCATTGTGCCGTCTCCTGTTGTATATCACACTGGAGGAGCAGACGTGCCTGTAACCACCTGTCTGTATGTGAGACGTTATTTTCATTGTGCCGTCTCCTGTTGTATATCACACTGGAGGAGCAGACGTGCCTGTAACCACCTGTCTGTATGTGAGACGTTATTTTCATTGTGCCGTCTCCTGTTGTATATCACACTGGAGGAGCAGACGTGCCTGTAACCACCTGTCTGTATGTGAGACGTTATTTTCATTGTGCCGTCTCCTGTTGTATATCAGACTGGGGGAGCAGACGTGCCTGTAACCACCTGTCTGTATGTGAGACGTTATTTTCATTGTGCCGTCTCCTGTTGTATATCACACTGGAGGAGCAGACGTGCCTGTAACCACCTGTCTGTATGTGAGACGTTATTTTCATTGTGCCGTCTCCTGTTGTATATCACACTGGAGGAGCAGACGTGCCTGTAACCACCTGTCTGTATGTGAGACGTTATTTTCATTGTGCCGTCTCCTGTTGTATATCACACTGGAGGAGCAGACGTGCCTGTAACCACCTGTCTGTATGTGAGACGTTATTTTCATTGTGCCGTCTCCTGTTGTATATCAGACTGGGGGAGCAGACGTGCCTGTAACCACCTGTCTGTATGTGAGACGTTATTTTCATTGTGCCGTCTCCTGTTGTATATCACACTGGAGGAGCAGACGTGCCTGTAACCACCTGTCTGTATGTGAGACGTTATTTTCATTGTGCCGTCTCCTGTTGTATATCACACTGGAGGAGCAGACGTGCCTGTAACCACCTGTCTGTATGTGAGACGTTATTTTCATTGTGCCGTCTCCTGTTGTATATCAGACTGGGGGAGCAGACGTGCCTGTAACCACCTGTCTGTATGTGAGACGTTATTTTCATTGTGCCGTCTCCTGTTGTATATCACACTGGAGGAGAAGGCGTGCTTGTATCTCTGATCTCTGGAGAACAGATGGAATCCTGTAGACTTGTTTGTTTTTCACACTCTACTGGCTTTATTATTATATATAACAGTAGACAGGATATATTTTCAGTGCCCAACTTCCTTGAGGAGTTAATTTCTAAACAGTGAAATATATTGGTCTACAAAGTTAGCCAGATAACACTATATATTAAAATCATCAAGAAAATGTAAAAATCTGATTAGTAAAAAAATAAATAATAATAATAAATTGAAGAATATATTAAATTAAATGAAATTAAAACACACATACAGTTTAATCATGTACCCATTGTCACTGAATTACTTTTGTTTTGAAAGAAGAAAAAAAAAAATATTTTAGAGAAATTATCCAATATGTTGTGAGTAGCCCAAACTGGATTTGGAAGTATGAAAAAAGAAGCAAGATGAAGTTTGATCTAGTACAAGCACTAGGACAATAAGAAACATGTTTAATAATCAACCACTGGTATTTTATACACAGTCTTGTTTTTAATATGTAATTATAATTGTTCAAAAGTGTCTGGTAGTCGACAATATTTTAACCATGTAAGAAAACTGGAATACAACTGGAATTCTTTTGTTTTTCTTTAAAGGTTACCAACAAACCCCTACTGTTATGTACAAAACTAATTTGCTGACATACAAAGTGAACATTATCAGTGCCCAACATGAGTGTTAAGCTGTTACTGACATGAGTGTAAACTGTTTAACAATGTAATAGCATGTTGAATAGAACTGTGTTATCAGGTCACTGGAAATATATTTCATATTGAGTAAAAGGTGCTTTTTATGTCACATTTGTATGACACAAGTGTGACCTTGACCTTTGAAGCATGTACTGTATCTGATTAGTTGAAATTCTCTATTCATTGGTAAGTGGTGGGATTTGCTCAGTCGGTCGACAACTCGCCTCAGGTGCTTGCATTGCAGGATCAAACCACTTCGGTGGATCCATTCAACTGATTGTGGGTTTTTTCTCAATCCAACCAGTACACCACAACTGGTCAATGGCCGTGGTATATGCTGTCCTGTCTGTGGGAAAGTGCATATACAAGATCCCTTGCTGCTAATGGAAATATGTAGCAGGCTTTCTCTCTAAGATTATATGTCAGAATTACCAAATGTTTGACATCCAATAGCTGATGATTAATTAATCAATGTGCTCTAGTGGTGTCATTAAACAAACAAACTTTTTATTCATCAGTAGATTTGTGTATGAAGATTGGTTGAGTTCTGTGAAGATTTTTTTTTTTTTTTCTAAATTATGACACTGATACATCACTGTTGGCTGATGGTGCTCTCTTTCAAGCCATTTGATGGCTGCACGTTGAGGGGCGGCAGTAACTAATGTTAAGGACATTCAAACACATTAATAACAGATGTATATATATATATATATATATATATATATATATATATATATATATATATATATATATTTATTACATAATGAGAATATATCTGTATTCTTATTGGTCAAAAACCAGTCACATGACCGTCCGTAAATAGTGGTATTGCCCTGAGACGGTCTCACCGGTCCGTCAAAAGTGATATTGCCCTGGGAGATTTAACCAACGAAAATGAAGATGAGACAAAATTCTATCCAATTAATGAGTAGGTAACGTAATGCAACGTCAACTGCTAATAATTCTAATGTAAACAAGCACAAACTTGTGACAAATCGCTTTGCTGTCCTTTGCTGATCTTTAGTCATACTGAGTTGAATTCCGCAAACACAACAAAAACAAGGTCAGTAATCATCAAATTGTGTATGGAATGTCTCGCAGATTTAGAAACGTACATGATACATCACAATGCAGTTGGAATCGGCACTCTCAGGATTTTATGTTGCAAATAAAAAAAATGCATTTGGAGGTAATCGGTAACTGTTCAGTATAAATGTATGTTAAGATTTATCAGATTTTGTGTTTTATTTTGCTGTTAATATGATTTTGACACTCTTGCTGGTTATAATGTCTTGAATTTGATTTTTGTCTTAGTAATGTTTCAACTGTTTATTTCCGCATTCCTCTGCGTGTCATACAACGTCATAGGATTACATGACATCACTAAATCCCATCATTTTAAGGCATTGTGGGAAATTATAAGTGTTGGCGTATTTCGATTCTGATAAACAAAGCAGGAATGAGTCTTATGGATGACATGTAATAAAACAATTATTGACCGCATTTCGGGCAATATCATGTTTTATGGACCGAAGAAATTGATATTGACCTCGTCTGTTGGTCTCGGTCAGTATCAATTTCTTCGGTCCATAAAACATGATATTGACCTCAATGACGGTCAATAATTGATATATATATATACACACACACACAGTGGACTCTGTCTAAACCGGACTCACTTCGTACCGTCGAAATAGTCCGGTTTACATAGAGGACCGGTTTATGCAGAGTTCATCCAGAGTTATGGTTCTTGAATGATCGACAACTCGCGATCAACAATGACATTTGAACCCATGGATGATTGGGAAACAGTCATACAAGCCAGACTTGCAATCGATTATTTCAAAGACATAAAAAATATACCTAAAGGGACATTCCCGAGTTTGCTGCAATTTTTAAGATGTTATCCACCAACAGAGACTTTTTAACAATTGTAATTACATATCAAATATATTTTTATGCATAAAATATTAGTGGCTGCATATTAAACGGTTTCTGGTCGTTCTAATATATGTACTAGGTTAAATTTAATTTTATTTCCAAAAACATTATTTATTTGTACGTACGAAATTATTTGAATACAAAATCCAAATCTAACGGCCTACCGCACGCAAGAAGAGTAAACTTCACACGAGTGTGATTACATTTTGTATTTGATCTTAATTGCGATGGCATCCTGATTACTCGGCAAGTGATGATCATTGTTCAACTAATTAAGCAGCCCAATCCGGTGTAGACAGAGGTAATTAATGCATGAACAGTTCTTTCGTTCTTGATTTTTGATCCAGAGTCCGGAGTAGACAGAGTACGGATTAGGCAGAGATTTTTACCCAAGAGTTAAACGGTAGCTGGACAGGGCTTTAGAAATGGACCGGTTTACGCAGAGATCTGGATTACACAGAATCCGGTTAGACAGTCCACTATGTGTGTGTGTATATATATATTCTTGGTATCTAGCGGATTTCTTTCTCGGCAGATTTTCATAAAACTTCATATATAGGAATAAGATCATGATATCTTGAATAAGTTCATGTTTCACTTCTCTGTGGTCAAGGTCAAGGTCACTGTTACTAAAGATTTGTCACTGCTGTAGTGACTTTATTTCTCATCTAATTTTCATGAAACTTCAAATAGGATCACTTAATAAAAAAAGAAATACGATATCACTGCTCTATAGTGACTTCAGTTCTGATTGCGATTTCAATGAAACTTTGACCTGAAAACACCTCTTTATAACAACATTACATAATCACAGATACGACCGGCCTCATTGGCGTTGTGGTTAGGCCATTGGTCTACAGGCTGGTAGGTACTGGGTTCGGATCCCAGTCGACACATGGGATTTTTAATCCAGATACCGACTCTAAACCCTGAGTGAGTGCTCCGCAAGGCTCAATGGGTAGGTGTAAACCACTTGTACTGACCAATGATCCATAACTGGTTCAACAAAGGCCATGGTTTGTGCTATCCTGCCTGTGGGAAGCGCAAATAAAAAATCCCTTGCTGCCTGTTGTAAAAGTGTAGCCTATGTGGCGACAGCGGGTTTCCTCTAAAAACAGTATCAGAATGACCATATGTTTGACATCCAATAGCTGATGATAAGATAAAAAATCAATGTGCTCTAGTGGCGTCGTTAAATAAAACAAACTTTACTTTAATCACAGATACCGTACACATTGGCAGTACACACACAGCCACTTAGAATCCTTGATTTCGTAGTGAGCCGACTGTGTCACATGCTGTCCCAGCTACCTGTAATCTGTAGACCTGTATTACTTTCGCAAATAAGCCTTTAGTCAGCCAATTAAAGGATTAAATACGGACAATCAAGCCTTCTATTTTCATGATATTTTGCAAACAAAACAGGTACCAGTCGTAGATGTCTTTAATCAAGGAATGATTAGACTGACTGTGAATGCGCCTTGTTTAGTATATTTAATGATGTTTTTTTAAAACATATTTAATATATGTTCGTGTATTTGTTGTTTTTAATAATAATGCAATGCATTAATTATTTAAATGCTATTCTATTATCAGTTAATATTAATTAGTATTTTTTGTTACGTCATTTTGGCAAAGAAGATAACTCATGATAATTTGATACAACAGCAATTTTGATAGAATGACAAAGTGACCCAGGGGTGAACATGGTCATTGTAATAAGGTCTGACTGTATATCCTATCTGTATTCTTCTTCTCACAGAACGACAAAGTGACCCAGGGGTGAACATGGTCATTGTAATACGGTCTGACTGTATATCCTATCTGTATTCTTCTTCTCACAGAAGGACAAAGTGACCCAGGGGTGAACATGGTCATTGTAATACGGTCTGACTGTATATCCTATCTGTATTCTTCTTCTCACAGAAGGACAAAGTGACCCAGGGGTGAACATGGTCATTGTAATACGGTCTGATTGTATATCCTATCTGTATTCTTCTTCTCACAGAAGGACAAAGTGACCCAGGGGTGAACATGGTCATTGTAATACGGTCTGACTGTATATCCTATCTGTATTCTTCTTCTCACAGAACGACAAAGTGACCCAGGGGTGAACATGGTCATTGTAATACGGTCTGACTGTATATCCTATCTGTATTCTTCTTCTCACAGAACGACAAAGTGACCCAGGGGTGAACATGGTCATTGTAATACGGTCTGACTGTATATCCTATCTGTATTCTTCTTCTCACAGAGGTAGCATCAATGATAGCATCATCAGCGATTACTGAAACTTGGTTTATAGTTGCAGCTATGGATGTTCATCACAATGCATATACAGTGAAACCTATAAAAACACGACCCTCTGATTGTGTAAAACGAACTGACTGCAAAACCTGACATTTTTCACTGTCACTTTTTAAACATTTGTACGGACCATAACCTCTGTAAGCCGTGTACGCGTTAAAAGTGGACTTGTTTCGGTTAGTTCCTAGATTGTCTCAGGCAACAGTTTCTTTTCAAAATCTTCATTAGCGATATTTGTAGTCAATTGAGAATTGATTAGCAAAATACTGTTTAAAGTTTTAACATTGAGTAGTGATATCTGAAACTTGAGTAGCAAATCGCAACACAATACTGAACAAAATATTCTGTCGTACAGTTCACTGTATAAACTTACAAAAAAAAATCTTAACATTGATTGGGATGAATATTTATGGATGTAACTGTCAGTGATATTGATTATGTTTGGAAGTGAGACTTTTAATTGCACAGAATTGTTGTTTCTTGTAAAGAAGATTATGTTTAAATAAATAATTGCAAATTGATATAGCTCCCTACAGGGTATACTGTAATTAGTTAACAATTTAAAAATAATGAAGTAACATTTGGTTGATATATAACAGAATTGTGTAGACAGCTATTTCATTGCAATTGGCCACACATGTTTTGTAAATTCACACACAGCACCCATTAATGTATTTCAAGTTTGTAGCCACACTGCACACGTCATGTCACATCCATTGTAGGAACAACTTGGGATGGCAGTGTGTCGTGTACTATTACCAGATCACTGTGGCCTACTTTTCAACGTCTACTACACATAATAGTAAATCCTTGTCCGGACCATATCTTGCATACAGAAGCATACAGGACCATCAAACCTCACATGTATGAATAATTTGGGATGGCAGTGTGTTGCGTACTATTACTAGGTCACTGTGGCCTACTTTTCACCGTCTACTACACATAATAGTAAATCCTTGTCCGGACCATATCTTGCATACAGAAGCATACAGGACCATCAAACCTCACATGTATGAATAATTTGGGATGGCAGTGTGTTGCGTACTATTACTAGGTCACTGTGACCTACTTTTCACGGTCTACTGCACATAACAGTAAATCCTTGTCCTGACCATATACAAAGAGTCTGGGTTTGATGGAATTCTGGTATACAGAGTGTCTGGTTTTGATGGAATTCTGGTATACAGAGCATCTGTTTTTGATGGAATTCTGGTTTATAGAGTTTCTGGTTTTGATGGAATTCTGGTATACAAAGCGTCTGGTTTTGATGGAATTCTGGTATACAGAGAGTCTGGTTTTGATGGAATTCTGGTATACAGAGTGTCTGGTTTTGACGGAATTCTGGTATACAGAGTGTCTGGTTTTGATGGAATTCTGGTATACAGAGAGTCTGGTTTTGACGGAATTCTGGTATTCAGAGTGTCTGGTTTTGACGGAATTCTGGTATACAGAGTGTCTGGTTTTGATGGAATTCTGGTTTACAGAGTGTCTGGTTTTGACAGAATTCTGGTATACAGAGTGTCTGGTTTTGATGGAATTCTGGTATTCAGAGTGTCTGGTTTTGACGGAATTCTGGTTTACAGAGTGTCTGGTTTTGAGGAGTTTCACAGTACTGTCATGGGGCTTCATCTGACACAGTTAGCTATTAGCTGAGTCCACAAAGTAACATGACAGAGAAACATTTATAAATATTGTTGTTTCTGTCAGTTTACTTCCATGACTTTTCAACCTGAGAATCACAATAACTGACGTTGAAACCTTTGACTGAAAAATCCTCCCACCCGATGTGAAAAATCAGTCACACATATAAAGCACCAGCCACACATATAGCACCAGTCACACATATAGCACCAGTCACACACATGAAGTACCAGTCACACATATGAAGCACCAGTCACACACATGAAACACCAGTTACACATATAGCACCAGTCACACACATAGCACCAGTCACACATATAGCACCAGTCACACACATGAAGCACCAGTCACACACATGAAGCACCAGTCACACATATAACACCAGTCACACATATGAAGCAACAGTCACACACACATGAAGCACCAGTCACACACACATGAAGCACCAGTCACACACACATGAAGCACCAGTCACACACACATGAAGCATCAGTCACACACACATGAAGCACCAGTCACACACACATGAAGCACCAGTCACACACACATGAAGCACAAGTCACACACACATGAAGCACAAGTCACACACACATGAAGCACCAGTCACACACACATGAAGCATCAGTCACACACATGAAGCACCAGTCACACACACATGAAGCACCAGTCACACACACATGAAGCACCAGTCACACACACATAAAGCACCAGTCACACACACATGAAGCATCAGTCACACACACATGAAGCACTAGTCACACACATGAAGCACCAGTCACACACATGAAGCATCAGTCACACACACATGAAGCACCAGTCACACACACATGAAGCATCAGTCACACACATATAGCACCAGTCACACACATGAAGCATCAGTCACACACACATGAAGCACCAGTCACACACACATGAAGCACCAGTCACACACATATAGCACCAGTCACACACACATGAAGCATCAGTCACACACACATGAAGCACCAGTCACACACATATAGCACCAGTCACACACACATGAAGCACCAGTCACACACACATGAAGCACCAGTCACACACACATGAAGCACCAGTCACACATATAACACCAGTCACACATATGAAGCAACAGTCACACACACATGAAGCACCAGTCACACACATGAAGCACCAGTCACACACATGAAGCACCAGTCACACACATGAAGCACCAGTTACACATATAACAGCAGTCACACATATGAAGCAACAGTCACACACACATGAAGCACCAGTCACACACATGAAGCACCAGTCACACACATGAAGCACCAGTCACACATATAACACCAGTCACACATATGAAGCAACAGTCACACACACATGAAGCACCAGTCACACACACATGACGCACCAGTCACACACACATGAAGCACCAGTCACACACACATGAAGCATCAGTCACACACATGAAGCACCAGTCACACACATGAAACACCAGTCACACACACATGAAGCACCAGTCACACACACATGAAGCACAAGTCACACACACATGAAGCACCAGTCACACACACATGAAGCATCAGTCACACACATGAAGCACCAGTCACACACACATGAAGCACCAGTCACACACACATGAAGCATCAGTCACACACATGAAGCACCAGTCACACACATGAAGCACCAGTCACACACACATGAAGCACCAGTCACACACACATGAAGCACAAGTCACACACACATGAAGCACAAGTCACACACACATGAAGCACCAGTCACACACACATGAAGCATCAGTCACACACATGAAGCACAAGTCACACACACATGAAGCACCAGTCACACACACATGAAGCACCAGTCACACATAAAGCACCAGTCACACACACATGAAGCATCAGTCACACACACATAAAGCACTAGTCACACACATGAAGCACCAGTCACACACATGAAGCATCAGTCACACACACATGAAGCACCAGTCACACACACATGAAGCATCAGTCACACACATATAGCACCAGTCACACACATGAAGCATCAGTCACACACACATGAAGCACCAGTCACACACACATGAAGCACCAGTCACACACATATAGCACCAGTCACACACATATAGCACCAGTCACACACACATGAAGCATCAGTCACACACACATGAAGCACCAGTCACACACACATGAAGCACCAGTCACACACATATAGCACCAGTCACACACACATGAAGCATCAGTCACACACACATGAAGCACCAGTCACACACACACATGAAGCACCAGTCACACACATATAGCACCAGTCACACACATGAAGCACCAGTCACACATATAACACCAGTCACACATATGAAGCAACAGTCACACACACATGAAGCACCAGTCACACACATGAAGCACCAGTCACACACATGAAGCACCAGTCACACATATAACACCAGTCACACATATGAAGCAACAGTCACACACACATGAAGCACCAGTCACACACATGAAGCACCAGTCACACACACATGAAGCACCAGTCACACACACATGAAGCACCAGTCACACATAAAGCACCAGTCACACACACATGAAGCATCAGTCACACACACATGAAGCACTAGTCACACACATGAAGCACCAGTCACACACATGAAGCATCAGTCACACACACATGAAGCACCAGTCACACACACATGAAGCATCAGTCACACACACATGAAGCACCAGTCACACACACATGAAGCATCAGTCACACACATATAGCACCAGTCACACACATGAAGCATCAGTCACACACACATGAAGCACCAGTCACACACACATGAAGCACCAGTCACACACATATAGCACCAGTCACACACACATGAAGCATCAGTCACACACACATGAAGCACCAGTCACACACATATAGCACCAGTCACACACACATGAAGCACCAGTCACACACACATGAAGCACCAGTCACACACACATGAAGCACCAGTCACACATATAACACCAGTCACACATATGAAGCAACAGTCACACACACATGAAGCACCAGTCACACACATGAAGCACCAGTCACACACATGAAGCACCAGTCACACACATGAAGCACCAGTTACACATATAACACCAGTCACACATATGAAGCAACAGTCACACACACATGAAGCACCAGTCACACACATGAAGCACCAGTCACACACATGAAGCACCAGTCACACATATAACACCAGTCACACATATGAAGCAACAGTCACACACACATGAAGCACCAGTCACACACACATGAAGCACCAGTCACACACACATGAAGCACCAGTCACACACACATGAAGCATCAGTCACACACATGAAGCACCAGTCACACACATGAAACACCAGTCACACACACATGAAGCACCAGTCACACACACATGAAGCACAAGTCACACACACATGAAGCACCAGTCACACACACATGAAGCATCAGTCACACACATGAAGCACCAGTCACACACACATGAAGCACCAGTCACACACACATGAAGCATCAGTCACACACATGAAGCACCAGTCACACACATGAAGCACCAGTCACACACACATGAAGCACCAGTCACACACACATGAAGCACAAGTCACACACACATGAAGCACAAGTCACACACACATGAAGCACCAGTCACACACACATGAAGCACCAGTCACACACACATGAAGCATCAGTCACACACATGAAGCACCAGTCACACACACATGAAGCACCAGTCACACACACATGAAGCACCAGTCACACATAAAGCACCAGTCACACACACATGAAGCATCAGTCACACACACATAAAGCACTAGTCACACACATGAAGCACCAGTCACACACATGAAGCATCAGTCACACACACATGAAGCACCAGTCACACACACATGAAGCATCAGTCACACACATATAGCACCAGTCACACACATGCAGCATCAGTCACACACACATGAAGCACCAGTCACACACACATGAAGCACCAGTCACACACATATAGCACCAGTCACACACACATGAAGCATCAGTCACACACACATGAAGCACCAGTCACACACACATGAAGCACCAGTCACACACATATAGCACCAGTCACACACACATGAAGCATCAGTCACACACACATGAAGCACCAGTCACACACACATGAAGCACCAGTCACACACATATAGCACCAGTCACACACATGAAGCACCAGTCACACATATAACACCAGTCACACATATGAAGCAACAGTCACACACACATGAAGCACCAGTCACACACATGAAGCACCAGTCACACACATGAAGCACCAGTCACACATATAACACCAGTCACACATATGAAGCAACAGTCACACACACATGAAGCACCAGTCACACACATGAAGCACCAGTCACACACATGAAGCACCAGTCACACATATAACACCAGTCACACATATGAAGCAACAGTCACACACACATGAAGCACCAGTCACACACACATGAAGCACCAGTCACACACACATGAAGCACCAGTCACACACACACATGAAGCATCAGTCACACACATGAAGCACCAGTCACACACACATGAAGCACAAGTCACACACACATGAAGCACCAGTCACACACACATGAAGCATCAGTCACACACATGAAGCACCAGTCACACACACATGAAGCACCAGTCACACACACATGAAGCACCAGTCACACATATAAAGCACCAGTCACACACACATGAAGCATCAGTCACACACACATGAAGCACCAGTCACACACATGAAGCATCAGTCACACACATGAAGCATCAGTCACACACACATGAAGCACCAGTCACACACACATGAAGCATCAGTCACACACACATGAAGCACCAGTCACACACACATGAAGCATCAGTCACACACATATAGCACCAGTCACACACATGAAGCATCAGTCACACACACATGAAGCACCAGTCACACACACATGAAGCACCAGTCACACACATGAAGCACCAGTCACACACACATGAAGCATCAGTCACACACACATGAAGCACCAGTCACACACACATGAAGCACCAGTCACACACATATAGCACCAGTCACACACACATGAAGCATCAGTCACACACACATGAAGCACCAGTCACACACACATCAAGCACCAGTCACACACATATAGCACCAGTCACACACATGAAGCACCAGTCACACACACATCAAGCACCAGTCACACACATGAAGCACCAGTCACACATATAGCACCAGTCACACATATGAAGCACCCGTCACACATATAGCACCAGTCACACATATGAAGCACCAGTCACACACATGAAGCACCAGTCACATATATAAAGCACCAGTCACACACATGAAGCACCAGTCACACACATGAAGCACCAGTCACACATATAGCACCAGTCACACATATGAAGCACCAGTCACACATATGAAGCACCAGTCACACATGAAGCACCAGTCACACACATGAAGCACCAGTCACACACATGAAGCACCAGTCACACATATAACACCAGTCACACACATGAAGCACCAGTCACACACATATAGCACCAGTCACACACACATGAAGCACCAGTCACATATATAAAGCACCAGTCACACACATGAAACACCAGTCACACACATAAAGCACCAGTCACACACATGAAGCATCAGTCACACACACATGAAGCACCAGTCACACACACATGAAGCACCAGTCACACACACATGAAGCACCAGTCACACACATGAAGCACCCGTCACACACACATGAAGCACCAGTCACACACACATGAAGCACCAGTCACACACACATGAAGCATCAGTCACACACACATGAAGCACCAGTCACACACATGAAGCACCAGTCACACACACATGAAGCACCAGTCACACACACACATGAAGCACCAGTCACACACACACATGAAGCACCAGTCACACACACATGAAGCACCAGTCACATATATAAAGCACCAGTCACACACACATGAAGCACCAGTCACACACACATGAAGCACCAGTCACACACATGAAGCACCAGTCACACACACATGAAACAGTCACACACACATGAAGCACCAGTCACACACACATGAAGCACCAGTCACACACATGAAGCACCAGTCACACACACATGAAGCACCAGTCACATATATAAAGCACCAGTCACACACACATGAAGCACCAGTCGCACACACATGAAGCACCAGTCACACACATGAAGCACCAGTCACACACACATGAAGCACCAGTCACACACACATGAAGCACCAGTCACACACATGAAGCACCAGTCACACACACATGAAGCACCAGTCACATATATAAAGCACCAGTCACACACACATGAAGCACCAGTCACACACACATGAAGCACCAGTCACACACATGAAGCACCCGTCACACATATAGCACCAGTCACACATATGAAGCACCAGTCACACATATGAAGCACCAGTCACACATATGAAGCACCAGTCACACACATGAAGCACCCGTCACACATGAAGCACCAGTCACACATATGAAGCACCAGTCACACATATGAAGCACCAGTCACACACATGAAGCACCAGTCACACATATGAAGCACCAGTCACACATATGAAGCACCAGTCACACATATGAAGAACCAGTCACACATAAAGCACCAGTCACACACATGAACACTGTACACATAAGACTACAGCTTCTGCTGCCTGTGAATAAAACATGAATGAAAATGATGATGAACCAAGCATGGTACAGATCAATTAGCACCAGGACCAGGAGAACATTTGGTTAGGGCAGTCACAGATTTGTCCAGCAAAGGATACACACCCAAGGGTCTGTGGGACAGGTAATAAAGACAGCATGGGGTAGCACTCTGCCATTCTGCATTAGGTGTAAATTGTTAATGATGTGTCACCTGGTCCCTAATGCTGTACTAACCGAAGTGATATTACACTGGTCATACCGCTAGGTGACACAGCTGTCGATGGAATCAAACACAATACATTGACAGGATACATGTCACTTGACACTGCTGTTGTGTTCATTTGTACGAGGGTCGGAGGGTGTAGACATGAGGTGAACACCGAGATAAAACTAGCTGAACACCGAGATAAAACTAGCTGAACACTGAGATAAAACTAGCTGAACACTGAGATATATAAACAAAACAGCTTTACTAACACTGTCTTGAGTTGTGAAATCTGTATGGTTCATGTTTATAAGGAAGGAAAGAGTTTCATAAGAGCCCTACCGTCACCTCCTATTACTAGGATATGGGTTTGAACTGGCAGCAAGGCTTCTTTTCATGTACTTTCCCACTAACTGCAGAACAACATCAGACAGGTTGGTGGATATACATTTGTAAAACATTCATTGAAATACATGTGTGTAGAAAACAGTAAAACGTAATATGAGCTGTGCTTATATCTGGTCCTGTTACAGCGAACAGTTGTTGTTAATGTCTGCCTTTAGAGCCGTCTAAATAATTGGCACTAAAGGCAGACATTAAGGGCTAATTATTTAGACAGCTCTAAAGGCAGACATTAAGGGCTGTCTAAATAATCAGCCCTTAATGCTTGCCTTTAGAGCCGTCTAAATAATCAGCCCTTAATGCTTGCCTTTAGTGCCGTCTAAATAATCAGCCCTTAATGCTTGCCTTTAGAGCCGTCTAAATAATCAGCCCTTAATGTCTGCCCTTAATGTCTGCCTTTAGTGCCGTCTGAATAATCAGCCCTTAGTGTCTGCCTTTAGTGCCGTCTGAATAATCAGCCCTTAGTGTCTGCCTTTAGTGCCGTCTAAATAATCAGCCCTTAGTGTCTGCCTTTAGTGCCGTCTAAATAATCAGCCCTTAGTGTCTGCCTTTAGTGCCGTCTAAATAATCAGCCCTTAGTGTCTGCCTTTAGTGCCGTCTAAATAATCAGCCCGTAATGTCTGCCTTTAGTGCCGTCTAAATAATCAGCCCTTAATGTCTGCCTTTAGAGCCGTCTAAATAATCAGCCCTTAATGTCTGCCTTTAGTGCCGTCTAAATAATCAGCCCTTAATGTCTGCCTTTAGTGCCGTCTAAATAATCAGCCCTTAATGTCTGCCTTTAGAGCCGTCTAAATAATCAGCCCTTAATGTCTGCCTTTAGTGCCGTCTAAATAATCAGCCCTTAATGTCTGCCTTTAGTGCCGTCTAAATAATCAGCCCTTAATGTCTGCCTTTAGAGCCGTCTAAATAATCAGCCCTTAATGTCTGCCTTTAGAGCCGTCTCAATAATCAGCCCTTAATGTCTGCCTTTAGTGCCGTCTAAATAATCAGCCCTTAATGTCTGCCTTTAGTGCCGTCTAAATAATCAGCCCTTAATGCTTGGGTGGGATGTAGCCCAGTGGTAAAGCATTTGCTTGATGTGCGATTGGTTTGGGATCGATCCCCGTCAGTTGGGCTATTTCTCATTTCAGCCAGTGCACTATGACCATAGTATGTGTTATCCTGTCTATGGGATGGTGCATATAAAAGATCTCTTGCTACTAATGGAAACATGTAGCGGGTTTGACATCCAATAACCAATGATTAATAAACCAGTGTGCTCTAGTGGTGTCATGAAACAAAACACTTCTTCTCCCTTAATGTTCCAATATTAGTATAAGTTTTGACAGTTGACCAGTTCGGCTTCACCAATGTAAAGATCGATTAATGAAAATCTATAACTGATTGTCATGGAGAATGATAACTGTACTAATAAATAGGTGAACCTGTAGTCTGCAATTTGTAAATTGTTAATTGTATTATATTGTGTTTTGTATTACATTAGTAAAAATATATTTCATTATTCTTAGCCAAGCAAGATACTAAACAAGTATACAAGTTTGTCAATTTATATTTTATCATAAACTATGCATTACAAAATATTTTCCCAGCAATAGTAAAGCTCAGGGTGTATAGTTTATTTGTACTTGTTTAGTAGATAAGTACTGAAACGTAGTCTGAATGGTACATTTGCACCTGGTTCCTGTTCTGCCCTAACCCGGCAGCGGAACAGTGAGTCTACAGCGTTTGGCTGTGATCTGCCCTGGATTGTGCAGCAGTCTGTGATGTGCCAACAACTGGGTGACAGGCTATCAGTGTGGGTGTAATGCACACCATAATGGCCGAGTGTATGGCAGACCATTGTTAATGCACCGAGGTACAGTGCCAAGAGCTTCCAAGTGAAGAAGTCATTGTATGAGAAATCACTTGTCTTGGACACCTGCCATCATGGTGAATGTCATGTCAGCCTCATTGTACAAACCTGTAATATTTCCTGCTGATGCCATAAAACAGCTCACCTATAAACTAGTAACTCACATAAAACTGGTAACTCACCTAAAATTATAGTAGCCCACCTACATTTGTAGCTCTCCTAAAATTGTATTACTCACCTAAAACTACAACTTATTTAAACTGCAGTAGCTCACCTAAAACTGCAGCTTATTTAAACTGCAGTAGCTCACCTAAAACTGCAGCTTATTTAAACTGCAGTAGCTCACCTAAACCTACAGCTTATTTATACTGCAGTAGCTCACCTAAAACTACAGCTTATTTAAACTGCAATAGTTCACCTAAACCTACAGCTTATTTATACTACTGTAGCTCACCTAAACCTACAGCTTATTTATACTGCAGTAGCTCACCTAAAACTACAGCTTATTTATACTGCTGTAGCTCACCTAAACCTACAGCATATTTAAACTGTAGTAGCTCACCTAAAACTGCAGCTTATTTAAACTGCAGTAGCTCACCTAAAACTACAGCTTATTTAAACTGCAGTAGCTCACCTAAAACTGCAGCTTATTTAAACTGCAGTAGCTTACGTAAAAGTGAATTAGCTCACAAGACATGTAGTAGCTCATCTACACTTGTAGTAAAACTGTTCTAGTGGTGTTGTTAAACAAAACAAACTAGCATTCTCTGAGAGTGATCTCTCTGTACCTGTTTGATAAGTGTGAGAGGTCTGCCACTGTGAGGTAGAAAGATGTCTCTCACTGGGATGTCCGACTTTCTCTCACTGGGATGTCCGACTGTCTCTCACTGGGATGTCCGACTGTCTCTCACTGGGATGTCCAACTGTCTCTCACTGGGATGTCCGACTCTCACTGGGATGTCCGACTTTCTCTCACTGGGATGTCCGACTGTCTCTCACTGGGATGTCCAACTGTCTCTCACTGGGATGTCCGACTCTCACTGGGATGTCCGACTGTCTCTCACTGGGATGTCCGACTATCTCTCACTGGGATGTCCGACTGGGATGTCCGACTATCTCTCACTGGGATGTCCGACTGTCTCTCACTGGGATGTCCAACTGTCTCACTGGGATGTCCGACTCTCACTGGGATGTCCGACTGTCTCTCACTGGGATGTCCGACTGTCTCTCACTGGAATGTCCGACTGTCTCTCACTGGGATGTTCGACTGTCTCTCACTGGAATGTCCCACTGTCTCTCACTGGAATGTCCCACTGTCTCTCACTGGGATGTCCGACTGTCTCTCACTGGAATGTCCGACTGTCTCTCACTGGGATGTCCGACTGTCTCTCACTGGGATGTCCGACTGTCTCTCACTGGGATGTCCGACTATCTCTCACTGGGATGTCCGACTGTCTCTCACTGGAATGTCCGACTATCTCTCACTGGGATGTCCGACTGTCTCTCACTGGGATGTCCGACTATCTCTCACTGGAATGTCCGACTATCTCTCACTGGGATGTCCGACTGTCGGTTCCTGGGTAATGGAAGCTGGCTAGAGAGCGGGGAGCAACACAACAAACTCCATTATTATTATTAACGGTACTATCTGGCTGGCAGGTTTCAAAGATTGCAGCATTCCCGGGAAAATTACACACAGCAGATAAATAGGTAGAACAATGCTAAAACAACATAGGTATGCTAACCGCTAAACATATACATGTATGAGTAAAAAAACGTTTAAAGTTTGTTTTGTTTAATGACACCACTGGAGCACATGGATTATTAATCATAGGCTACTGGATGTCAAAAGTTTGGTTATTCTGACATACATGTATAGTCTAAGAGAGGAAATCTGCTATATTTTTTCATTAATTGAAAAGGATCTTTCCCACAGACAGAATAGCATATGCCACGGCCTGTGAGAAATAGTCCACTGATGGGGATCAATTGTAAACCAACCGTGCATCAGGCAAGCACTTTACCATTGGGCTATGTCCCACCTCTTGTACAAATAGGAATATAGCCGTCTTGTATAATGTAATATTTTAATTGTTAGTAGGAAGGGGCGGCATCTAGCTCAGTCGGTACAACGTTCGCCTATGAGGCTTGATGATAGGATCAAACCACCTCAGTGGACCCGATTGCCCCCCACATCCCAACCAGTGTGTGCCATGACTGGTGTATGATAGGCTGTGGTATGTGCTGTGCTGTCAGAACCATGTAGCAGGTTTCCTCTAAGACTACAAGTTAAAATTACCAAATGTCTGACATCCAATAGCTGATAATGAATTAATCAGTGTGCTCTGGTGATATGATGAAACAACTTTAATTTATTACCAGTATGAATATGTAGGTAGTTGACCTCATGTAACAGTGTTCATTCCTTTAGGATGAGAAAACGAAAGGAATGTGAATTTGAACAACTCCTCAACGTATTTCAAACTCCACCTGTTTGGTGTCTACCATACATATGGTCCTTCCAAAATTTGGTTAATACAGAGAAAGAGAGGAAACCTGCTGCCATAACATAGAAAACTCTTATAAATCTTTGATATGCAATTGTCTATAGACAGGACAGTACATACCATGGTATTTAATATACCAGTCATGCAGCAGAGGTTGGGATGGGAAAAACAAATCCACTGATAATGATTGCACCTGAGACGAGCAGTCTACCACTGAGCTATGTGCTGCTCATGTCACGAAGAGTTTTAACTGTGAAAATTGTTGATAAAGCCCTTAATAACTGACTTTATAAAGAGGTGGCCTCTATAACAAAGTTAACAGAAATCATTTGTAGACGGACAGAGGACTGTAAGTTAATACATGTTATGTGTATCGTGAATGGACCCAATCAACTCACATCTGAATGAAAGGTATAATTGTCAAGTATTGATTTACTTAACACACGAGTAACAAAATCTGCCAAACCTTGATTGACTAGCATTGCGTGTAAATTGTTAGTGCCACGAATCACAGACATTCCTATTGTTGGCTGCCAATTACAAAGAACGTGTGAGGTAGGTGAATGGTCCTGAATACAGAAAGTGTTCATCTTTCAATATCATGGTACAGGTATGTGCTATCCTGTTTAAGGGATGTGCATATAGACGATCCCTTGCTGCTAATGGAACAATGTAGCGGGTTTCTTCTCTAAGACTATAATTAGGTCAGAATTCCGAAATGTTACATCCAATAGCCGATGATTAATAAATCAATGTGCTCTAGTGGTGTTGTTAAACAAAACAAACGTTTTTAACATTGAATATGATGTACTTGTTGTCTTGTGGCATTTACTCCAAACATTCAGCAGAACCAGCAGTCCAGTGTGGCACTAACAAAAAAGTTAGTTTGTTTTGTTTAACAACACCACTAGAGCACACTGATTTATTAAACATTGGCTATTGTATGTAAAACATTTTGTATTTCTGACATATAAACTTAGAGAGGAAAGCCGCTATATTCTTTTCATTAGTAGCAAGGGATCTTTTAAATGCACTATTCGACAGGCATGATATACTGGCTGGAACAGAAATAGCCCAGTCGGTCCACCTACAGGGATTGATCCTGGACCAACCGCGCTTTACCAGTGGGCTACGTCCCTCCCCAGTGTGGCACTAACAAGTACCGGCTGTGCTGATCGTACTTATCAGAACTCTTGATAACGTTCTTAGACAGGTTAGTGTGGGTAATTTTAGAATCATTTCGGCCATAACTAACAAGTAATCTGGTTCTGAATGTGACTGTTTACTGCAGAAAGCTAGCAGACTGTCTGAGGAAAATGAAATGAATTTTCTCTTTTATCAACAGTGAATATGAGCAATTGCTCATTCAGCTGCTGTGTGTTTGATAACCAGGAGCTGCAATAACCAGCAGATTCATCATTTATTCCTTAACCATGCTTTAGCAGAAAGGCCATACACTTTATTGATTTTGAAGATGTCAGTAATATGACTATTATGTACAGATGCATGCACATGCACACACACAAACACACACAGAAATACACACACACAAACACACACACAGACACACACACAAAACACACACACAACACACACACACACACACACACACAGACACACACAAACAGACACACATACAGACATACACAGACACATACATACAGACATACACAGACACACACAGATACACACACAGACATACACACCCAGACACACACAGACACACACAGACAGAGACACACACACACACACAGACATAGACATAGATGCACATGTATAGACACACACAGACAGACACACACAGACAGACACACACAGACAGACACAGACACACAGACAGACATACAGACACACACAGACATACAGACACAGACAGACACACACAGACAAACATACACACACAGACACATAGACAAACATACACAGACACACATACACAGACAGACAGACATACAGACAAACATACAGACACACAGACAGACAAACATACAGAGACACACACAGACAGACAAACATACGGACACACACACACACAGACAGACAAACATATGGACACACACAGACAGACAAACATACGGACACACACACAGAAAGACAAACATACGGACACACACACAGACAGACAGACAAACATACAGACACAGACAAACATACGGACACACACACAGACAGACAAACATACAGACACAGACAGACAAACATACGGACACACACACAGACAGACACACAGACAGACACACACATGTTTCTCTTGCATGTCTTACGATCGATGTGTTGGTATCACACCAGTAATATTTCCTCACTTTGTGTCCTGTTGCACACTGGTGTATAATTAATTAGGTGTGTAGTTTTGTGGGCATGTTTATCTAGGTACAACTAGTAGCTACTGTAAACCGTGAAAAAAAATGTGTGCGTATACATTTCGCGTCGTTCGCGTCCAACCTTATGTTGCGAAATTACTACACACGCACTATTTTTCAGTTTGAAGTGTGCTTAAAGTAATTTTTGTTTTGAAATATTTTATTGAGAATAAAATTAATAAAAAGATTCACTCAACAGGCACAGCCTATACATGAGCTCTCCTTAATTGTTTTATGTAACTTCAATCGATGGCGACTAATTGTTTATTGTTTTATCTACCAAAGGGTGTTAACATTTAACAACTGAAGCTGTGAGTTGTGATTCTGATACAGGTGAGGTGGGTAGGGCCTAATCCCCTCTATGGACTGTACCAGGCACAGTTGCTTGATGTAGGATAACAGAATATTAATTTACAGACAGTAACTTTATAACAATTACAGTGAGCTGTGTTTATCCACTTTTTTTTTTTTTTTTAGCTGTCAACGGTCGTTCACGAAATTTACACGTCGTGAGCATGTGCTACGGTATACGTTCGCGAAAAAACACATGTCGCAATATTAATATGGTTTACAGTATTTACATGTGTCCTTGCATTAACATGCCCTTGAGATGTTGATTATAAAAGTGTATATAAAGTATGGTAGCCTGTTGGCTAGCTGTGTAGGGGGAAATCTGCCGTATCGTAGCCTGTCAGCTAGCTGTGTAGGGGGAAATCTGCCGTATTGTAGCCTGTCGGCTAGCTGTGTAGGGGAAAACCTACCGTATCGTAGCCTGTTGGCTAGCTGTGTAGGGGAAAACCTACCGTATCGTAGCCTGTTGGCTAGCTGTGTAGGGGGGAAACCTGCCGTATCGTAGCCTGTCAGCTAGCTGTGTAGGGGGAAATCTGCCGTATTGTAGCTTGTCGGCTACCTGTGTAGGGGAAAACCTACCGTATCGTAGCCTGTCAGCTAGCTGTGTAGGGGAAAACCTACCGTATCGTAGCCTGTCAGCTAGCTGTGTAGGGGGAAATCTGCCGTATTGTAGCTTGTCGGCTAGCTGTGTAGGGGAAAACCTACCGTATCGTAGCCTGTCGGCTAGCTGTGTAGGGGGAAACCTGCCGTATTGTAGCTTGTCGGCTAGCTGTGTAGGGGGAATCCTGCCGTATCGTAGCCTGTTGGCTAGCTGTGTAGGGGAAAACCTACCGTATCGTAGCCTGTCGGCTAGCTGTGTAGGGGGAAACCTGCCGTATCGTAGCCTGTCGGCTAGCTGTGTAGGGGGAAACCTGCCGTATCGTAGCCTGTCGCTAGCTGTGTAGGGGAAAAGCTGCCGTATCGTAGCTTGTCGGCTAGCTGTGTAGGGGGAAACCTGCCGTATCGTAGCCTGTCGCTAGCTGTGTAGGGGAAAAGCTGCCGTATCGTAGCTTGTCGGCTAGCTGTGTAGGGGGAAACCTGCCGTATCGTAGCCTGTCGGCTAGCTGTGTAGGGGGTAGCCTGCCGTATCGTAGCCTGTCGGCTAGCTGTGTAGGGGGAAACCTGCCGTATCGTAGCCTGTCGGCTAGCTGTGTAGGGGAAAACCTACCGTATCGTAGCCTGTCAGCTAGCTGTGTAGGGGGAAACCTGCCGTATCGTAGCCTGTCGGCTAGCTGTGTAGGGGGAAACCTGCCGTATCGTAGCCTGTCGCTAGCTGTGTAGGGGAAAAGCTGCCGTATCGTAGCCTGTCGGCTAGCTGTGTAGGGGGAAACCTGCCGTATCGTAGCCTGTCGGCTAGCTGTGTAGGGGGAAACCTGCCGTATCGTAGCCTGTCGGCTAGCTGTGTAGGGGGAAACCTGCCGTATCGTAGCCTGTCGGCTAGCTGTGTAGGGGGAAACCTGCCGTATCGTAGCCTGTTGGCTAGCTGTGTAGGGGGAAACCTGCTGCCGGAGACATCTTGTTTAACAAGCACCTGTCTGTAAAGAGCACTTGTGGTGCAATTGATTCAGTAATGAAGTTTATTGGCGGAGCTCAGTATCATTAATCAAACATTCATTTCTTTTTTTTCTTTTCCTGCCATTCTGTAATTTAATTTGTTTTTGCTTCCAGGTGAAAGTCTGTCATTCATTTTGTTTATGCAGTCTGTATAGGATCTGCTCACACAATATAATTTTGTTTAACACTAGAGCACATTGATTTATTAATCATCGGCTATTGGATGTCAAACATTTTGTAATTTTTACATATAGTCTTAGAAAGGAAACACACTATGTTTTTCCATTAGTAGCAAGGGATCTGTTATATGCACCACCCCTCAGACAGGATTGCACATACCACGGCCTTTGATATACCATTCGTTGTGCACTGAACGAGAAATAGTCCAATAAGCCCACCGATGGGTATTGATCCAAGACTGACCGTGTATCAGGTGAGCACTTTACCACTGGACTATGTCCCACCCAAAAATACAATTTAAAAGAACTAATTAAAACAAAATGTATGTCTGCATATATTTTCATTTTCCTTGTAAAGCAAGTAACTTATTTAGTATATTTTTGTGTGTTTCAGGAGCGAGGTCGTGGAATAAAGACTCCACATCCTTTGGGACACGGTCCGAGTCACTTCATCCCACAAAATGAGGTAATTAGTGAAATTAGTTTACTTTGCACTGTACAAGTTACAACTGGACATCACCTCAACACAGCCAAGCCTGAAAACAGTCATTTGACTTTGGAAATTGTCCTTGGATTTTCATTGTTTTATTTTGACTGACAGCCTGGAAAATAAAGTATAGAGCGAATGTCAAATATTACATTTTAAACTGTTTCAATATATTTTGTTGTCCTAGTTTTGATGTCCTAGTTTTGATGTCCTAGTTTTGTTGTCCTAGTTTTGATGTCCTAGCTTTGTTGTCCTAGTTTTGATATCCTAGTTTTGTTATCCTAGTTTTGATGTTCCTCTGTCAGTTTTTCAAACTTCATGGATGTCTGGTTCAAACAGCAAATACCCAACAGGCTTTGATTGTAGCCCAGGGCTTGAACTCAATGACGGCACTGACGCCAATTGCCATCGTTGAGATATAAATTGCCATAGGTAGCAAGCATCACCGATGCCACTTTTGTGCTGTCGATAAAGCTCCTCAACAATGGCAAACTGTACGTACACACCTGGTGTACATTATCTGCCAATATTTAAGGTTTGCACATTTAAAAGATGTCTACATATATAACAAGATGGCCTTTCAGTCAGGTTTATTTACTGCCAATGTCACTTTAAAAAAAAATTGCCACAGGCAGGCTCAAAATTGCCGTCGGTGGACTGTTTCACCCGTTGCAGTTCTTTTAAAAATTGCTGTGGGAGACCAATTCTTAAGTTCGAGCCCTGTAGCCTATATATTCCAGTTTATTTCTCAACTCTTGTCACATTTAGAACTGTTCCTGAATTAAGTGATCAGGTGTTCCCCAGTTTCTAAACAGATATGAAATAGCCAATTCGGTTTGATCTGTAACATACCGGTACTTTGTATACTGGCAAGTCTGGCATAAAATTCTCTAAACCCCAGTAAGCGTTAAATCAAGTAAACTACAGTGCCCACCCAAACAACGCCTTCAGTTTAAAGTTTGCTTCTTATTTAACAACACCACTAGAGCACATTGATTAATTCATCATTGTCTATTAGGTATCAAATATTTGGTAATTTTGACTCATCTTTAGAGCAAATCCACCCCATTTTTTCCATTAGCAACAAGGGAACTTTTATATATGAACTTTCCCTTTTATATGCACTATGCCTTAAATACCAAATGGTTGGGATGAAAAAAGCCCAATCAAAGAACCTACCAACAGCACCTTCAGATCATTTGGGGTAAGCTAGCAACCTACCAACAGCACCTTCAGATCATTTGGGGTAAGCTAGCAACCTACCAACAGCACCTTCAGATCATTTGGGGTAAGCTAGCAACCTACCAACAGCACCTTCAGATCATTTGGGGTAAGCTAGCAACCTACCAACAGCACCTTCAGATCATTTGGGGTAAGCTAGCAACCTACCAACAGCACCTTCAGATAATAGTCTTCAAATTCAGTTACTTTTGTTTCTGTTTAATGACACCACTAAAGCATATAGCTTTATTAATCATTGGCTATTGGATGTCAAACATTAGATAATTCTGATGCATAGTCTTAGAGAGGAAACCCACAACAACTTTCCATTAGTAGCAAGGGATCTTTTATATAGACAGGATAGTACATACCACAGCCTTTGATATAACAGTCGTGGAGCACTGGCTGGAATAAGAAATAGCCCCATGGGCCCACTGATGGGGATCGATCCTAGATCAACCGCTTATCAGGTAATCGCTTTACCACTGGGCTACATTCCTCCCCCCCCCCCCCCCCCCCCCGACCCACCCTTCAAGTGCAGCTACCGGCTCCTATAGTATCTGGGCTGTCTGTCCATGACAATGGGCTAGTAGTTAGTTGTTAGGTGCTAGTTGTTAGTGGCTAGTAGTTAGTTGTTAGGTGCTAGTTGTTAGTGGTTAGTGGCTAGTAGTTAGGTGCTAGAGGTTAGTTGTTAGTGGCTAGTAGTTAGTTGTTAGGTGCTAGTTGTTAGTGGCTAGTAGTTAGTTGTTACGTGCTAGTTGTTAGTGGCTAGTAGTTAGTTGTTATGTGCTAGTTGTTAGTGGCTAGTAGTTAGGTGCTAGAGGTTAGTTGTTAGTGGCTAGTAGTTAGTAGTTAGTAGTTAGTGGCTAGTAGTTAGAGGTTAGTGGCTAGTGGTTAGTAGTTAATGGTTAGTAGTTAGTTGTTAGTGGTTAGTGGCTAGTAGTTAGATGTTAGTTGTTAGGTGCTAGTTGTTAGTGGCTAGTAGTTAGTTGTTAGTGGCTAGTAGTTAGTTGTTAGGTGCTAGTGGTTAGTGGCTAGTAGTTAGTAGTTAGTTGTTAGGTGCTAGTTGTTAGTGGCTAGTAGTTAGTTGTTAGTGGCTAGTAGCTAGTGGTTAGTTGTTAGGTGCTAGTTGTTAGTGGCTAGTAGTTAGTTGTTAGTGGCTAGTAGTTAGTTGTTAGGTGCTAGTTGTTAGTGGCTAGTAGTTAGTGGTTAGTTGTTAGTGGCTAGTAGTCAATGGCTAGTGGTTAGTGGCTAGTAGTTAGTTGTTAGGTGCTAGTGGTTAGTAGTTAGTTGTTAGGGGCTAGTGGTTAGTGGCTAGTAGTTAGTTGTTAGGGGCTAGTGGCTAGTGGTTAGTTATTAGTGGCTAGTGAGAGACAGGTCTCTAAAGGATTTGACCATTTCTAACTGAGCCATTAACACGACCTTAGATTGGAGACAGTATACTGCTACCTAAGGTCAAAGTCTTAACAACTGTAGCACACTTTTGGTATTTAGTTTTTGTTTCTTGTTGATTTTGTAGACATTGTCTTGCTATTGTGTGAATCTGAAGCTTATATACTGAGTGATATTTTTAGTTCTATTAAATGTAGGACTTCTCACCACCTATACACCTTCTCACCACCTATACACCTTCTCACCACCTATACACCTCACCAGGGAATGTTGTTTTCTTACTATAGTATCATGTACCACAAGCTATTTATTTCTGAGCCGATTGTTTTGTATATTGCACACAAAAATAGTGTCTTTTTGTTATTTCCAAAACACTTTTTCTTTTCTTCTTATAAATGTTATATCAAACTGTCATTATTTACAAGAAACAATGTTCATGGAGGCTGGAAAGGCTATAGTCATTGTGGATGCAGACGTTATATAATAATTAATCCATGCATACAGGTGTTGAGGCTGGATGTTCAGTTGTAACGTTTTCACTCCATACACAGGGGATTTCACAAGAGACATGAGAAAATATCATTAATTTGCTGAAACATCATTCACTGTCGCTGTGATCCGACTGATGATGATAAATGGGTTGTCGAGTGTCACTGGTGGTTATGATGACCTGCTGTCAAGTAATTGAACTGGACAGGCTGAGTTTTCAACATGTGTACTTAGATGAACTCGCTTTTCTCAGGCGTTGCTAAACAAATTGCTTAGCTTCCTGGTGATCACCTGCATGACCTTGACTTTGGTTATTTTGGTTGCTGAATCAGGATGGCGTTCGGCGATGTCAGATTGCATTCAGCGATGTCGGATTGCGTACAAAGTATTGATCTCTGGGTGAAATAATATTTACCACACAGCTAGCTATAGTTTGACACAGTGCACTGCTTTCGTTCTGAACTGCTCACTGATTTTGTCTGTGATTCAGTGCAATCTATTTATTTAAGCATGGTTTCACTTTGAAATAAATTTTTAAAAAATTAAGTACTTAATAAACAGGCATATTGTTAGAAGATTTTAATGATTGTAACAAGATTACTATAAAGTGTCTTAAGGAGAATTTGAGCTTCAAACTTGCAGCTCTTCCACAGAATTTGGTTGTTTGAATGTTTATTTGCTTAGAATAATAATTTTGTGATTATCTTAATGTTATGGGGTGATCAAGGAAAGGATTTTTTGTTCAGTGACACCTCGGCACATTTTAAACTACAACTACGTATGGTTATGTTGATACCTGGTTGAGAGACAGCTACAAAATCAACCACCACCACATAGGTTACTCCTCGCAAATAAGCAGCAAGGGACCTTTTGATAGTTTTGTTTACACTGTCCCACAGACAGAACAGTACAGACCACATCCTTTGAAGTACCACTAGTGTTGCATTGATTAGTGAGACATTTAATTCCTGTGATTCTTGTCAGAGATTTCTGATACTGACAGTCAGTCCTGCAAGTCATAAGGCGATCTCTACCAATGAGCTACGTTCCAAGTCATAAGGCGATCTCTACCAATGAGCTACATTCCAAGTCATAAGGCGATCTCTACCAATGAGCTACGTTCCGCCCTGTGTGATAGTCTGATACTGACAGTCAGTCCTGCATGTCATAAGGCGATCTCTACCCTGTGTGATAGTCTGATACTGACAGTCAGTCCTGCAAGTCATAAGGCGATCTCTACCCTGTGTGATAGTCTGATACTGACAGTCAGTCCTGCATGTCATAAGGCGATCTCTACCAATGAGCTACGTTCCGCCCTGTGTGATAGTCTGATACTGACAGTCAGTCCTGCAAGTCATAAGGCGATCTCTACCAATGAGCTACGTTCCGCCCTGTGTGATAGTCTGATATGTGCTAGAATGTGGATACATCATATATTTAACAAGGCCATACACAGCTGTGAGCAAGGTGTGGCAACTGCCCCCCCCCCCCCCCCCCCCCAATTGTTTTTTTTTTAAATTACTGTTTAAACCCCCTTGGAAAAAAATGACAGTTTAAAACTGCTTGTTTTGCTTAACTAAACATTATTATATTATTATATTATTGTGCCTGTATTTTATATTGACCCCCCCCCCCCCACACACACACACCACCACCATCACCACATACACCTCTAGCTAGTTTAAGCTAGGCATGTCCCTGCTAGTGTTTTTCTTAAGTACAATTCAAAAACATTTTGTTGAATTGCCAGGATGTTCCAGTTCTTTTTGTAGGCTGCCATTTGATACTAGGAAGTCAGGGGTCATGGTCTTAACCCAATGTTTACAAAATAATAGCTTCACACATGATATTTCTCCACTGCTTATAGAGGTGACGCAATTCGGTGAAAGACTGTGAAACGAAACCACCAGCTCAGCAGCGGTTTTCACTAGCCTCTGTTAACACCATAACACAAATCTTTTCTATCTCCATTTGACGACATCCTTATAAAATAATAATGTGCTTCTTTTCCCAGTATAAAGTTTTAAAATAAATAACAGTAAGAATTGGGTATGATTTTTATATATTACAGTGATATCATTAATAATTAATAGAAATAGAAGATGCAGAATGAAATTATAGGCAGCTATTACTGTCAATACCCAATTTTTGGACAGATTTTATTTTTTAAGCTGACCTTTTGACAAAATGAATAACTCTTATTGTTACTGTATGCTTTTCTTAACCCTAACCCTCAACATATTTTCTTTTTGGGGGAGGGCCCCCATCCCAGCACCCCCGTCCCAGCGCCCCCGTCGCAGAGCCCCCGTCTCAGCGCCCCCATCCCAGCACCCCCATCCCAGTGCCCCCGTCCCAGCACCCCCATCCCAGTGCCCCCGTCCCAGCACCCCCGCCGCCGTCCCAGCGCCCCCGTCCCAGCACCCCCATCCCAGTGCCCCCGTCCCAGCACCCCCGTCCCAGCACCCCCGCCCCGTCCCAGCGCCCCCGTCCCAGGGCCCCGTCCCAGCGCCCCCGTCCCAGCACCCCCATCCCAGCACCCCCATCCCAGCACCCCCGCCCCCGTCCCAGCACCCCCGCCCCCGTCCCAGCGCCCCTGTCCTAGCACCCCCGTCCCAGTACCCCCTGTCGACATTGTAAATATTCAATTCCATAGCGCCATACCCAAACATTTCTTTCTGGCAAAAAATCTGCAAGTCGATACTGAAGCTTAAAAATGTCAGTTTATTTGTTTTATCGTTTAATATTAACTACCAGCTATATTAACCAGTCGGGAAACAAGCTTTCAAATGCAGATCATAAAGTTATCAACAGGCACATGTGTGTTTGTAGAGCGAGGGTTTTGGGAGTCATAACCCCTCCCTGCTCAAAAGTGAATTTTCTTTTTCTCAATATATTTTCTGACCCATCAACTACCCCCTAACATAATGTCATTCACCAGTCTAGATCCCCCTACCTGCAGAATTTCCTGCACATGCACTCATAACCCCTCTCTGCTCAAAAGCAAGTTTTCTCTTTTCAATATATTTCTGACCCGACCCCCACCCCTAAAAGCTTCACTCACCACAATCTAGATCCTCCTCCCTATGCATTTACTTGCACACACGCTTGATACATAAATTATCTAAAAATCAGTTAGGTGGTATGGATTTTTTGTACTTCTATACCTGGCAAACATTTGTTAATTAGGGGGTGAAAAATCATGTGTAATGACATCCCTGTATTAAAGAAAGCCACTGCTAGAGGACATTCCCGGAGCCAGTATTTCTACGAGACCATGTGTTACAGTGCCAAATCCTCTCAGGTGTAAACGTACCACATGGTAAATTCATTATAAAATTCCCAGCTAGGTCTTTGTTATCAGTTGATAATGCATGTTGCATGTTCTGGACCTAGGGGGGTGGGGTGTGGGGGGGGTGGGTGACTCGAATATGAACCTAATGGACCCGTTTGTCTACATTTTCCCTGGACTTCTATATGATAGCCTAATACTGCATTGTAAAACATTGTTTTAGCCTCAGCAGGGTGGTCCGTTAAAAGCCTCAAATCACACATACACCACACCTCAAATCACACATACACCACACCTCAAGCACCCCTTTAACCTGAAGTACACGTAGTTTGAAGTATCTTCTTCTGATGCCTATATAGTTCACCTGAATGAAATTGAGTTATTAGATCAAAAGTTAATAATTAAAGGTATTTTTTAAATTGCCATATCACTTTCATTAATTCATTTGAACTTATTTTCATGCTAATATCAATTAAGGTTGAAGCATGATGTCCTGGGCACACACACACCTCTACTATCGGGGATGTCTTGTCCAGGACAGATAGTTAGTTGTTAAGCGGTTGGTGAGAGAAGTCAGTGTAGTGGTCTTACATTTACCCATTGGGTGGTTAAAACTCCCTCTGAGTGACAACAGGTACCGGGCTTTGAACCCAGTACCTACCAGCCTCAACCACAACATGGCCGAGGCCGATATACATTCAGTTCACTCAGATACTTCTAGTAGCTGGTTCTAGTAGGTGTCATAAGTGAAATGAACAGACTGAGTCACTGTAATAAATTTACATCTCTAGCTATGAGCAGACGTACCAGTCTGCAGTTATTGCTCAGTTTCAATAAAAACACATTGAATTGAATGTTACTGGCAACTTACCCACTGGGCAGAGGGGAGGAGGCACAGAAGAAGAACAAGAAATAGAAATTTTTGTTTCCTATAACCATTTGGAAAAGTATAGCCTACACATAATGTTACAAAAAAAGTCTATATACCCTCATATCCCCCACCACAAAACTAAAATATTGATTGATTAATTTATTGATTTTATTTATTGATTTATTTATGTATCCCTATTAAATTGTGTATATAAATATTCTTAATAGGGCTAAATAAATAAATAAATAAATTGTAGGCCTGTTAGCATTTTTCATTATTTGAACGTTATAATTTGGAATAATTTTACTTTCAAACTACGTACTTTATTATAATATATTTCAGAATAAGATGTGGGGTATAACTGTTATGAGTAAAACGTGAAGTTTTCCCTATTTCGCGCTGGAAGGTCACGCACGTACGTCGCTCGCACAATTCTCTGCCTATACACAGCGCGGACACACCTCCAGTTTTAGCCAATCGCACGACGGCATTGATAACTTACCTACTTTTGAACCAATCGGCGTTATGATTGCTGTAAACTTGTGAACTGAATGTTCTGGCTGGAATGGGACCAGTGAACAATTAAAGGGTGTCCCTAGTTTGTTGTTGTCGTATTAAACTTAGGAGGTGGCATTTTCCAACGCAATAATAACGCGTAATAAGATTTTTTTTTGTTTTAAATTCTCATTTCAAATAATTCGGGCAATATTCTAAAACACGAAATGGCTATAGATCTATTTCCATGTTGATGGCATTGAAATTATTTCATGTACCGTGATTTGATTATTAACATTATTATTATTATGCGGCATAATTCAGGAGAAAGCATTACTAATATGCTTTAAGATGCTTTAAGTCCCTTCCCCCGTACCGTGGAATGCAGGTTCAGATTCAGTGTGTGTGTGTGGGGGGGGGGGGGGGGGAGAGAGAGATCTCGACCTTCCCCCTCCCCCACTTCTTGTTTTGTTTTGTTTGGGGTTTGTGGGTGTTTTTACTTATTTTAATAAGTTGGGTTTTTTTTTAATTATTATTTTATGGAGTGTAAATGTTCACTCTGTGTATGTAGGCCTATGTTATATACAAAAACAAAAATATTCGCTGATAATATGAAGGATTTAAAAAATAATAATAATACTGAAATTTCAGAGAATCCGTGTGAATCTTGTCAACCCCACCCACCCATTCCAACTTATATTGCACCAACTTGCTCACATCGCAAAACGCTGGTAGAATACAGGAAGAAAAAAAGAAAAAGAAAAAAAAAGAGGAAAAAAAAAATTAAGAGGGGCAACAATATATAACCATATAGGCCTAATGTATTAAAGAACCGTTTTCTCTTTTAGGCCTATATTAAAATATATATTGATGTTAAAGTTTGTTTCGTTTAACGACACCACTAGAGCACATTGATTTATTAATCATCGGCTATTGTAGGCCTAAATTTATCAAACATTTGGTAATTCTATCGCAGAGAAGAAACATGCTACATCTTTCCATAAGTTGCAAGGGATCATCCCAAGGAGAGAATAACACATACCACAGCTTTTGATATACCAGTCGTGGTGCACTGGCTGGAACGAGAAATTATCTAATGGGTCCACCGACAGGGATCGATCCTAGACCGACCGCGCATTAATTAGGCAAGCGCAATACCACTGGGCTACGTCCCTCCCTACATATTGATGCATGCATATTTTAGACATCTATTATTATTATTATTATTATAAATATAATGAATCTTTGGTAAGTACGTGGGTTCATACACGTATTACCGTTATTGTTGGTTATTTTACCAATGGTCCGTAACCATCGCTTATAATATTGACCGCTGGCGATGACGTACAATGGAAGACATTTCATTGGTTGATACGTAAATGAGATGCATGACTCACGGTTCATAGTTGACAGCTAGCAGCAGTCAGCTGTTTTTGCATTCAGACGATAGTTAGCGGTGCTGCAGTAGGGACAGTATAACTTACGGTGTAAACATTGTTTTATGAAAACTGGATTTAAACGTGGAAATGATTCTGGATGATTACTGTCATTCAGCGAAGGCTCATCTGCAAGTAGGTTATAGTTTTATTTATTTTCTTTCTTTTTTTCTGTTTGCCATTCATTTCTGTTCTGACAGGGGAAATTTCCACTTGCAATTCGACCCACACATTGTATACAAAGCAGGGAAAAGCTGTATAGATTTGCTAAATTAATGCATGTTTGCTGCTTTTTAATAATAGGTAATGTCTTTAATGTCAGCATGATTAAGTTGGGGATGAATTAGAAATGTAAATGAAGTGCCGACTCTGTGTATCTTTGTTTGCCATAAAGGGGTCAACCGGTGATGGTCACTCGGTCACACTTGGACGCCGCCAGCAAACAAAGAACTTTTTAACTAAAATATCTATTAAATTAATTTTGTCGAGAAAGTCATCTTTGAACGTCAGATCTTAAATGCATTAAGCTTTACAGTTTGTGTCCATTATTTTTTTCAGATTGTACCTGTCAACAGTTCCGACGAACAAGTGAGGGTTTTTTCTTCTTCTTCTTCTTCTTTTTTCTTTCATATCGTTTCCAGAATACGGTGATCAGCTCTATTTTGTTCATTATTTCCTCTGGGTTTTTTTTCTTTCTTTTTTTTGTTTTCACCCATCAAAAGGTGATATTAACACTATGCATCTCAGCTGCTTTTCCACTCTCTCTCTCTCTCTCTCTCTTTTGTTTAAATATTTTTAAATACCAGTGTTGATTTTTTTTAAAGTAATAAAATAGCCGTACACGGTTAATTCAGAGAAGAAAAAGGATTGGGGGGGGGGGGGTAGTGTAGTGGGGGAAATGGCTATTTGTACATCACATCCCAAATTGTAGTATTTTGTCAGTTGATATTTGGATCTTTACTGGTTTGTTATTAATGATGCACAAACACGTAGTTATACATCCGTTATATCAATAATTACGGAATTTAATTATGTAAAAACCTTCAAAAACGGCACCCTCTGCATTATGAACGCATGTGTCAGCGATCAGCATATCCAGTCCGGTGGATGATGAAATCTAATGAAACTAACATTACCCATGCATAAATAAACCGTTGTTTACAACACAGTTTGTGGGAGTGAAGGGTGGCTGTTTGTGCATCACGTCTAAGATGTAGTATTTTGTCAGATATTTGGATCTTTATTGGTTTGTTATTAATGATGCACACAGTCAGTTCAGGGGCGTAGGCTGGGGGGGGGGGGTCGGATGACCCCACCCCCCGCTGAAGCAAATAGTCCGCTTTCAGAACTAAAACATACAGGTTTATACATATGAAGTTTCTGGTGGTGCAAAAACAAAATAGAAAAAGGTCCACTTGGTTCATATTCGAACACCACCCACCCACCCCCACCTCCAGGTCCAGATCACGCTACTCCCCTGCAGTTATATATCCGTTATATTACGGAATTTATGTAAACACCTTTTAAAAAAAACCCTGCACCCTCTATATTATGGCACACATGACATACAATGATACATGTGTCAGCGATCAGCTGTGTGCAGCATATCGAGTCCGGTGGGTGATGAAATACAATGAAACTAACCTTGCCCATGCATAAACACACCGTTGTTTGCAACAAAGTTCGTGTCGCTTGAATGCTGTGCTGATGCAATGGCCAAGCCGGTGAACTCGCACACCTTTCGTTTGGAAAACGTCACACTTTGAATGGGCGATATTTCCGAGACTGACGCAAGTGTTTATGAAGCCCGGTCGTGCTGCTAAGGAACCAGTCTCGGGTTTCCCCAAAATTGTACTTTTAAAATTTAAAAATAACACTTTATAGTGTACATCAGCATCGAGTTTGGCCGCTGACAGTGACGTTTGATCTAAATTTAGCCTCGATAGCTTTGGTTGCCGAGGTGTCTAAAAATAGAATCAACTAACTTTCCCATTTTCTTTGTCAGCCGTTTACAGCAATTTTTGACGTTCGGTTCGGTTGACAAATCTGTGTCGGCTAAACTGACCATGCGAAGTCTGTTGACTTTACTTCTTACCCATTTTTTCTCGTTCAGAACTAAAATGTTTTGTTGTGATATTTAAAATGCAGTTCCTTCAGTCTGAATTGATATATTTATTTTGTGTGCATGTAGCATACAACAAGCATTTTTAAAAACTTTTTATATTTTTTTTATTATATAAACTGAAGCAATTGGATCTAATTAGAAGGAAAACACACCAAATGTAATATTTCCTCATAAATCTTGTTCAGAACACATGCAAACATGACGTGTCAATGGAGTTGTGCATGTTATGATAGTACTAAGTATCCATAATGCATATGTAACTTAGTGTTCTGTACATGACTAAGCAAACGAATCTGGGGGGGACTGGAACTCCTCCCCACCCCCCACCCCCCACCCCACACACACTAACAAACTCTCGAAGCAAATTTTGTTTTGGTAAATACATTTTCCGGGGGAGTATGACTTGATCTCCAGAGAATCTTCCTATTAATTTTTGTGATGAGGTGTTGTTAAACATTTATTAATTTTTGTGATGAGTGTTGTTAAACATTTATAAATTTTTGCGATGAGGTGTTGTTAAACTTTTATTAATTTTTGTGATGAGGAGTTGTTAAACATTTATTAATTTTTGTGATGAGGTGTTGTTAAACATTTATTAATTAATTCATTCAAATTCCTGCACATCATGCGTCTGCTATGTATAAAGTCTTATTAAACCAGTTGTTTTATTTGCTAGTTTTAGTAGAGATTTAACTAGTAGATATTTTATTTGTTTTACAGATGTGATGTGTATAAAATTGTTGTTGTAACTTACAGGTCCAGATGGTGTTTGTAGATGCATTCCTGCAGAACAACCGGTTGGAAAATGTTACGCAGGTGATGGGCTATCACCCGGGCTACCTGGACTGCTTTCTCAAAACTCAGCACTATCTGCTCTATGAAGATGGACCACTTACATACGAATTCCGACACTACATTGCCATGATGGTAAGTCCAGAGTAAAACGTTATGTCTTGATATTAACAAAGTTTTATAATTTGACTGTTACTACAAATGTTATGTTTGTTTTTATTGTACTTGAGATAATACATTTTTTATTTTTTTATTTTTTATTATTATTATAAAGGAAATATAAAGAGGATCACTATCTCGCTAGGGACAGATATATTGATTTCCTTGTATTTAGCTCGTTAGTTTGTTTTGTCATTGTAGTAAAGTGAATACTTATACAGTATGCTTTATCAAATTGTGGAGATTTCAGCATGTACATTTTAAAAGTTTTGTTTTATTTATAAATGTTTTATAAAATTGGTCTTCAGTATGAAATGTGCATTTGCTTCTTTATAAAACATGAATTGGTTACAAGAGAGCCAGATAGGTGTTATTTATATTTTTAATTGACATTTTAGTATTTTCCACCTGTGATTTTCACAAGAAGAATTTTCTTTAGTATTGTAATTTGTAAATAGTACTAAGCGTTTGTGAGTAAGCTGTTGACAGTTTGTACCGGTACATGTAGTGTCGGGGTGCATGTGACAGTCGATGTTTCATGTGTTGCAGGCTGCCGGTCGTCACCAGTGTTCGTATCTGATGAAGCTGCACATGCAGGAGTTCCTGCTACAGGGTGGAGACCCCGCCTGGCTTCAGGGCTTGAACTTCATTCCGAAAAAACTCCGCGACCTGTATGAGGTCAACAAGATCCTCGCCCACCGGCCGTGGCTCATCACAAAGGAACACATAGAGGTTTGTACAGCTACATAAACCTACACAAGCATTAAAACTGTACTTGTGCTGGTACAGTATTGTAGGAAACTGATAAAGTATACATGCAAGTATGTTAAAACTGGTTATGCTTGTAGTGCTGTAGGATACTGTGATATAGAATACACAGAAGTGTATTAAAACTGTAGTTGTGTTTTTACAGTGCTGTACGAAACAGTGATAAAGAAAATGCGTAAGTATTTCAGGTAGTACTAAACCAAATAACTTCCGGCTGGGTCAAAGTTCGAGGTGCACCCAACTTTTGATAGAGAAGTGAACACCACAAGTCCTGTGATTGGTTATAAATGTGAGTGTGTTGGTTGTAAAAAATAATAGTTTCATCTGGTTAAAAAAAATTTGCAATTTTATTTCATCTAGTACCAATGTGTCAATTAGCCTTGTGCTTGAAACATGTATGGGGTACATGTAAAAAAAAAAGTACTCGAATTTTGTGCGAAACTAGGGTAGTCATAGACACTACCCGTTATCTCAGAAACGAGCAGCTTGACCCCCATTTTTTTCTGATTCACTTTAAGTGTAAGGGGTGGTAGTATTTATATCCGTGGCGTTTATGTCGGTTGATACGTTGCAGGTAGGAGTTTTAGCCACATGTGTTACTATTGTCGTCTATGGGATTTGATTTGGTAGTATACACCCTATATTCATAATTGAGGTTGTGCTTTTACAGTGCTGTACGAAACTATGATAAAGAATACGCACAAGTATTTCATAATTGAGGTTGTGCTTTTACAGTGCTGTACGAAACTATGATAAAGAATACGTACAAGTATTTCATAATTGAGGTTGTGCTTTTACAGTGCTGTACGAAACTATGATAAAGAATACGCACAAGTATTTCATAATTGAGGTTGTGCTTTCACAGTGCTTTAGGAAACTGCCGTAAGGTGAAGACATGCGCGATTGAAGCTTACTATACTACTCTTTACGGTTCTTTGATTAAAATGTGATTTGTTACACCAAGAAGTACTAATTGATAAAAGTCGATAAATTCTAATAAATTAATTTTTCTGTTTTAATTATTAGAGAAGCAGTATTTATTTAAAGTTGTGTCATGATGATTTGGTTATGTTTTGGCAGCGGCTGACTCGGGGCAACAACAACTGGTCTATTGGAGAAGTGGTACACGCACTCATTCTGCTGGCTCACTTCCACTCGCTTTCAAGTTTCGTGTTCGGCTGTGGTATCAACCACGAGTTGGACCACGAAGGGGGCTACACGTACAGACCCCCGTCGGTGGGGGAGGCAAACGCTAATGAGGCAGACTACTCCAGCGACAGTTCAAACGGAGATTCAGTAAGTACTCTCAATCAGTCATCAACGTTCACTTCTAGTTCAGAGACGTACGGGAGTGGGAAACCCTAGGATTTCATGAAAACAACCAGTACTGTGTCAGTAATATCACGGAACCGAAATTTAATTTTCCATGATTAATATATCGAGTATGACTATTCAACACAAATAATACATAAATTATATAATTATTTGTTAAAAACAGTTTCCGATGGGTGTTTCCCATAAAATTTTAAATCCCATGGCCTCAGGTGGGATGGTACAAGGGAGGAAATTATTATCCCAAAAAATTAAAAAGAGTGCCACTTATACTTTATAAGTGCTAATTTTGTGCCTCAGTTTGTTTTGTTCTCATTACAGTTTAGTGAATTAATAATGTTTATTCACTTTTGTTTTACTTTTTTATTTATTTAATTAATATTAGAGTATTGATTGGGTAGTAGATGATCTCACTGAAACTTGGTGTATCAGATCTCTTTTAGAGTTTGTTTTTTCTAACAGGCGGTTGATTCAGAAGGAGGCCTCGAGACATTGATGTTAAAAATGCGCGAGCTGACCGAGGCGGAAGAGGAAGAAACCACACAAGAAGAGTTGTTGAAACGATTTGAGAAAGTGGAGATTCAGAGTGCTGAAAGTAAGTGTTGTGTTACCATCCAGACTGTGTGTGTCCTTTGTGGGGTCCTAGCCATCACATAAACTGTCTGGCTAGGGATGGGGATTTGAGAATGTTTGCATTGTAATGGGTTCCATACATTATGAATATGTTTGATGAATATAATTTAAAGTGCTGTCAACTGTATATTTTGAGGAAGACTTGTAACAGTATAAAGAAACTGCATGATTCAAGTGGAAGTTTATTATTTAAAACAGGAAATATAGCATCGCTTAGTGTACTAATCTTAAAAACTTATTGAATGTCAAGCCTTCCTTTTTCATATCTATGAACCTTTGTAAGAAAGCCAATCAAATCTAACATATTGGGTTTGTAACTAACAAACTTAAAATATGGAAATTACCAAGTGTATTGGTATTACATATTATATACACATTGAATTATAATATATTGGCATAATAGTAATATGACATATCCCATCTAATTGAGAAATCTTCTTGGTGGCGTTTTATGCAAGTACTGTATCAGCAGAATATACAATTGCGAACCTAATTGTTTAAGGAATAAAATTCAGTGGGCGTGACATTCATACTCTGGTTTAATTTTATTGCTGAAGTTGCAAAACCAACTTGCAGCCTGATAAAGCAAGACAATAAAACTTGTGATGCCCTAGGCACACTGATATGGAGAAGAAATGTATATGCACTTTAACTGACGCCATACAGTAGTTTGTTGTCCCTTGGCAATAAGTATAACCTTTGTGCACTTACAATTTACTTTACTTCCTTTTTGGGGCAACTTTCTCAAATTATTTATTGTTTACTGAACTGTAAGTTTGAAGTTAATTGTTTTAATGGAACCAAAAATCATATATGTAACATATAAATGTTTTTCCAATAGAGCTGCCTGTCCAGAAGACTCAAACTTAAAAATGTCTTACTTGCAGAAATTTTAAATGTTTTGACAAAATTATCACCTATGGCAATTTGTGAGCCTGTCTATTTTAAAGCAGCAACTTTTACAACAAACAATAGTAACTTAAGAAGAAAAAAAAATACATCCCCTCAACCAATAGTAATTTTTATCTAGTGACAAAAGTATTCCAACAGTAAGGCTTCTAATCTGCGATAATTCATATCACAGCTTTGGCAAGCAGTGTCAGTAAGTTTGAGCCCTAAAAGGTTTGACCCACAGATAGTTGTTCTGTGTGCAGATGAAAATTATTTACTTGTCTCATGCTTAATGAATATCATGCTCAGCTTTGACATTTTTGTTTTTTTTCAGTTGTGACAAGTTCAAAAGTGCCATCACCAAAGTCAGACATTTTAAAGTTTGTGGACGATGCAAAGTTTGCTTATGAAGATTTCGCTAAACGTGGTTCTGTTACGGATATTCCCACATTTCGAGCTCAGGATTATTCTTGGGAGGATCACGGTTTTTCATTAGCAAACAGACTGTACAGTGACATAGGAAACATTCTAGATGAGAAATTCAACGTGGCGTACAATCTCACATATTACACGTATGTATTTTAGTCACTTTCTGGTAATAGCAAATGCTCATGTTAATGAATGCAATATGATGTGCTTGTAGTTTTGTCTAAAAGTGAAACAAATCACTGGCCCTTGGCAACTTGCTCAAGACTGGTTCTTCAATATTTTCACAGCTCATGATGCCACAACCATCAGCTACTTTTATGCTTACAATTATACATTTCACTGTCCTCTATAAATATATCCTTCTACTTTGAAAGGTAATAATCACTATGGATACAAATTATTTACAAGGCTAATTATTTCATGGTGTATTGTGACTGTAATGATCACCATGGATACAAGTTATTTGATGTATTGTGACTGTAATGATCACCATGGATACAAGTTATTTGATGTTGTATTGTGACTGTAATGATCACCATGGATACTATCAATCAATAAAATATTTACATGCTCCTATACCACGAAGGTTTCGAGCATGTCTATCCCAGGTTCGGCACCATGGATACAAGTTATTTGATGTTGTATTGTGATTGTAATGATCACCATGGATACAAGTTATTTGATGTTGTATTGTGACTGTGTTGTGTTTCAGGATGGGTGACAACACGGCAGTGGACACGTCGTCGTTCCGGCGGGCGATCTGGAACTACATCCACTGTATGTACGGCATCCGCCATGACGACTACAACTACGGTGAGGTGAACCAGCTGCTGGAGAGAAACCTGAAGGCGTACATCAAAACGGTGACCTGTTACCCCGAGCGACTCACCAAGAAGGACTACGATGGCGTCATGAGGGAATTCAAACATTCGGAAAAGGTAGCAAGATGTGAAAATATAAGTAATTGAAGTTGCTTTGTTAATTTCATTGAATTATTCTGTAGCAATGATAACCTGGTAAGAGTAGCAATTCTGTAAACATTGTATTGTTTCAAAAGAGGTGATCCAGTAGCTATTCTGTAAACATTGTAGTGTTTCAAAAGAGGTGATCCAGTAGCTATTCTGTAAACATTGTAGTGTTTCAAAAGAGGTGACAGTAAATATCAACAGGAAGACGAGGCATCTGAAGAGATGTTACAGTTCCACTGATATTGTGATGCAACATTGTTTTCATTCTAGTTTCATATTGAGATAATCAGTCCAATATATAAGTAGTATTGTTGGTATTATGTGCTCCTACTGGCAGTGGCTAATGGGAAGATCCTTGTTAGCTCAGTTGGCAGAGGTCTGGACTCTTAATGCAGAATGTCATCGGTTCGAATCCCTCAAGTAAAAGTTGATTTATCTGCTGCAAGTGTTGTATTAATGATTGTTGTGTATTACTTTGCAGGTGCATGTGAACTTGATGTTGTTTGAAGCGCGACTGCAGGCTGAGTTGTTGTATGGACTGCGAGCTGTGATGCGCTACATGACATAACTGTGATTACTGTACAGCGAGAACCTCAAACACTGTGATTGACCGAGCCATGAGGGCCGCACGTGACCAACGTGCAGGTCCGGTGGCCGGTGTGGAACCTGTCGGAGGTCTAACCTTGTTCTGTGATATCTTTTCAATGTGATGTCGTGCTGCCCTGTAGCAGGGTGCTAAACTCTCAGCCGGTTGTACGTGCTGTTCAGTGTCAGCTGGTACAACATGCTACATGAAGTGGATGGGAAGAGTGCTACACAATGAGTGCAAGGACAGTGTGGGCTATTTTTTGTGTTTTTGTTTGTTTTTTTGTAATCGTGGGGCTGTCTGAGAACATGTATGAGATGCTATGAAGAACAAATGACAGACTGATTGATTGGAGTGATGCAGTCCAGCAGACCGCGCTAGGACAGTGTTCTCCTGTGCAGTGGTTCTGTTGGGTGGACAGTGTGGGATGAGTGATGCTGTCTAGGAACATGCTGTGTGTGCGAGCATCCGTGATGGAGTTGTCTTTCATTCAGAGTTTGGTGCTCTCCGCATAACAGGGAGAAGTTTATGTTGAGATGTTTTCATCTTTTAAAAGACATGGACATTACAACTATATATATATATATATATATATATTATATATATAATAGCAAATCCAAAGAGCTGGACATGTGCAAGTGTGTTGTTGCAGCCTATCGCTTGACTTTCCTTGTACAGTGTTGCTTCACCGTGAAGTGGCATATGTAGATTGTGCGGTAATCTGTAGTTTTCTTATTTACCTGTCAATTAATGAAAATATGATCTCCAGTAGAAAACTAGTGATCTGTAGTTTCAGAATAGTTTATTAACGAATTGTTTTCACATACAATCCATAGTCTTCGTGAACAGATTTTTAAAGAAATATGGCTATAGTAACATCTGTGAAAAAGCCTGAAAGCAGGTTCTGATGACCGCTGTGTACCGTTTACATTGTCCATTCCATCCATCATTTTACCATCAGTCAAGAATTGCTATTTCTTAATGACATGTAAATCTATTATTTATGTTTAGTGTTCACCTGTTTTATGAACATTACTTTTAAAGTATTTAGTAGAAACTTGAGTCGATGTGTAGTAGTTGTTTTTAGATTTTAACACAAATTGTTTATCTTCCAATAATTTTGATTAATATTGTATTTTTTGTATTTATGAAAAACTAAACAAGAATGCTAGTCCTGTGTATTTCACTTTGCCAATTCAAGCCCTCATGTAATTGAGATCTGAACTTGTCGGGTTGCCGAATCAGCCCCAACACGGTTCACATCTCTGGCCTGTCGTAATTCAGAGTATGTGTTTCCGTCAACTTCCTGTTGTAAACATCTAAGAATACAGATCTTAGGCTCATATTGTGGGTCTTCTTGAAATGCAGAATCTGTCTCAAGAAGATTTGGAGGCACAATCTTGAAAGTGTTCATCTATTCTAGTGTACCAGAAACTGAACAAGTTTTAAATGTAGTGACAGTAGAACAAGTTTTAAATGTAGTGACAGTAGGTGGTCATAGATATGATAGTAAGAGCTGAAACATGCCTTGTAGACCTTGGCTGTTACAACTGATGATGGATCAAAGATCCTGTAGGAACCTAGGACAGGTTTACCAACAGCACAGGAGAACTGAAATGTCAGCCAGCAGTATTGGTGCTTGGTTATTAACATACGCACTGCAGTTAGGAAAACCAGCAGTGTGTGTGAGAGAAATGTGAGCTGCAGTAAGGTACAAGGCACACTGAATATTGTATTTCTTGTACACATGGTTTCAGTGGGCTTTGATGTAATATGCACGTTGTATATATGATACTCTATTTATTGTATATTTATTACCAGTGATGACAGTTGAAACTGATACTAGTATGTAAATGAGGAGAATTGGTGAAGCAAAGATCTAGTTTACAGTTAGCAGTCAAGTACCTCTTTAAAATAGTAATTAGATGGGCTTTGTGCCAAATTTATAGATTCCTCTTTATTTCTCAAGTCTAGGAGCACAGTTTGTATTAAAGGGACATTCCCAAGTTTGCTGCATTGTAAGATGTTTTTGACTAATAAAATATTTCTACGATTAAACTTACATATTAAATATATTTTCTTGTTTAGAATATCAGTGTCTGTATATTCAATGTATTTCTGTTCGTATTAATATTTGTAAGAAGCCCAAACTGGATTTTGTCTTCAAATAATTTCGTACGTATGAAAAAATCTTGTTCAGGAAATACAATGAAATTTAACCTAGTACAAATATTATAACGATCCGAAACACGTTTAATATACAGCCACTAATATTTTATGCAGAAAAATATATTTGATATGTAATTACAATCGTTAAATAGTTTGTTAGTCGATAACATCTTAAACATTGCAGCAAACTCAGGAATGTCCCTTTAAAACATATGTTCACCATTTGCTCTTATACTTACTAAAACTAATGAATTCGCTATATAGCAGGCACAATTGCATTTATATCTCATATAAATATATTGTTACAAAAGTGGTTTTGGATCATTAAAAGTATTTTGTCAAGTATATTTGTAAAACGATCTAAAGATGTGTGCCACAATCTAACATTGGACTATAGCTGGTTGATAAAAGCTGATTTGTGATGTAACCGATTTCCAACCGAAACCACCAGCTTCAGACAAATTATGTGTACAATCAGTTTGATGAGGAAGTCATATTGTTTAACCGTCATTTGTCTTGTGAAATAAGTATTCGCCATTTTGTCTGTACAATCAGTTTGATGAGGAGGTCATATTGTTTAACCGTCATTTGTCTTGTAAAATGAGTGTTCGCCATTTTGTCTATTCACATGTATGTCCATTACACACTGAGACACAGAATGCATTTTTCACAGAGTGAAGCATTTCTTAATGAATTTTCTTCACTTGCTGATTTCGGTGTGATATTTTGTGTTGGTCTTTTCACACTACAGAAATGCCTTGCTTTTCTATTCTGTTTTGTATTGGATTCAAAGTTTTCACTTGAATTCTTGTGAACTATTTTTTAAATCATTGTTGTATTTTTTTCTTCATGTTTAATTAGCATCCTGCCGATTTCATGTACTGATCATGCATTCTATTGAGATGTGTAAACAGCCCAAACTGTCAAAACGAAAATTTTAACCAAAACTAAAATATAAATTTATATTTTACGTTTCGTGTATTAGTTTTATTGATATATAATTACTGTCTCAAAAACTGACTGTTGTCTATAAGCCAAAATGAAATAGTTTATTGCAAATTGTTAATGTTTAAACATGACAAATGTTAGGTTAAAAATTGTCTTAAAGAAAACTTCAGAACTAAAACATACAGCTTTCATATAAGCTCTCCACCTTAAAAATATCAGGAACTGAAATGTTCTTTTTTAATGTTTTTAGAAAATCAAGATACCATACTTTAATTACATTCTGCTGTGAAGCTACAACTTAAATTAAAGTGCTTAACTGTTTTGTTGACGTGTAGGGTAAACCCATTTCTGTGTGGTGACAACACCAATCTGAGGTGAGTTTCACAAATATAAAATGTCTTCTGTGTTCACAGTCTTCACCATCCGATGTAAACTTGTTCTTCGTCACTTTATCAGTGTTCTGCTGGACCGCCCCCATTTTGTATGACACTACAGTGATTATCCATAATGATTCGTTTAAACTGAATGCTAAACGTACATACAGTTGAAAAGTCATAGTAACTCTAGTATGATATGCTGTACAACTGGCAAGATCTGTTGTACTAAAGGATAATTATATTGGCAGACAATCCAGATGGCTGATATGTGGTTCTGATATGTATTGCACTTATAAGCACTTTAAAAAAAATTAATTGATATTTGAATGAAATTTCCAAATGTTGACAGTTTTTCTAACTGTATTCGTATATTATGACATTGTATATTGCATTTCATATATTAGTATATATATATATATATATATATATATATATATATATATATATATATATATATATATATATATATATATATATATGTAGCATGTGTTGATATTGGGTCATTATTTGCGGGTGTCTTAAATAGTGGGCATTATCAAATCCATTCCTTGATGTATTTGTTGGTTTTGAAGGAATGTTTTATTACAAAAAATAGTATAGGTTTATTTTTTATTTACTTGCAATTCAACATGCTTTCAGTGGTTTGTTGCTTTGCACTGATCATTATGAATGTTTGCTTTGTTAACGAATTAGTCTTGAAAGTAAATTGTATCAATTTTGTGATACATGTAACTGAAGAATTGCAGACTATCTAAGGTTTAACTAAGTCTTGGGGTGTGCAAGAGAGGAACAACGATAATCTATTTTTGTATCATTCGTGTGTGATGGCCCTATGAGACTTGATGCTGTTTGCCTTGACCATGACTTGACATCACAGACGAGTTGTACCTCCTGTCATATGTCACTACACATACTTGCCATACGTATCATCCATATTGTAGACTCCATCATTTTACCCTCATCACTCAAAACTATTGAATTTTATCTCATGTTACTTTGTTGATTTGTTGAAGAATAATCTAGTTTTCTAACTGTTATTAGAAATATATTGCAAAGCTATTTTGTCTTATTGGAAATGTTACTGAGCCATATGTACAACATTTGTTTTTCCATTACAAATTAATAAAATAATCGTTTGACGGTTTTTCCATTACAAATTAATAAAATAATCTTTTGACAGTTTTTCCATTACAAATTAATAAAATAATCGTTTGACAGTTTTTCTGCTCATCTTAAACTTAAATATATTGGTCATTTCTAACATTGATGGTGCATTTAGAAGTGACTAATATAAGAAATAACAAGTAGCCAACTTGGCTATTGATAGTTGGGCCATTTTTTAAAACAAGAATTTACATAGCAAAACTGTTATTGTAATCTAGCGCTAAGGGTGTTGAAAAGCTTTTGTGTGGATGTGGCTGTGCGCTGTTTGTTAATGTGAGTAGTTTTATGAGGACTGTCCGTGTTCGAGAAAACCAGCGTTTTCCACATGCTGTCTGTGTTGTGATGGCGCTCAGTTCTTGCCACCGTGTGTATGTGATATTGTTGAATACATGTTAAGTCTTTAAAGGGTGCTCCAAAATATGCTTTGTATTTTACCATTGGTCATTTGTTGATATCGGTGATTTTTCACATAATAAATTGCTATAATGATTGTGCATTTGTGATTTTCCACTATTAACAGAACGTAGCACAACGTACAAGATATTGCAAGTATTTTTATTAAATAATTCATGAATTTTAGATTAGTAAAATAATTATGGTTATTCACCAGTAACTGAAATATTCCAGTGATCTATTGTGATTTCCAGTCCATGCTTTGTAAACTCTTTGCAAGGCATCCATATTGTATTCCTTAAAACAAAAAAACCCGTCTACATTCGTCCACAATTCTGGTTGTTCTGTTGGCAACAATCCATTCCATCGTATATATGGAGAGATTCTCTGTTGTCTCAAACAGTCTAATGTCATACTTTGGTATGTTTCATCCAGTGTTACCTATGGAGGGCACAATGACAAATATTTCCCTGTACTCTACATTGTTTATAGATACGAACAGGCCTAGTTGTCCACACACCCCAAGTTGGCGACAAAACAACATTTGACCATTCATCAGAAACTGTCCAGGGGCCCGTTCCACAAAGCGATCTTAGACCTAAGATCACCTTAAGTACATAGCTACCTTATGCATTAAGATGGTCTTAGTGCTAAGATCGCTTCGTGGAATGGGGCCTAAGTCAATGTATGATACCTAAATACATACTTAAAGTACATAAAGTACATAAATAAGTATCATACATTGACTTAAGTACGTTTATGAATACGGAGCCTGGTGTCCTGCAAGCTGTTCGTGCAGAAACTGATGTAGGTTGTAGATGGTTACTAAGTACATAACATCCTCGTGGATGGCCTCATTTGACCTCTTGACATGTGAATTATTTAAACAGCCACCGAGTGTCCCACATGTAAGATTTGTCGGAAGATCTCTTTAATGACGAGTTGCAGTAACCGAACGTTTGTAGAAACTCGTCTAACCTGGATCGTAAAATGGTTAACTATTCAGCTCACCTCTGACCTTACTCAACTGCAATGTCAAGGTTATTAGTAGTTTGGTGTGTGAAGAAAAGACGGCACACACTGATTGAATATTGAAGACTTGGAAAATAACTCAGAAGGTCAGGGTTACAACCGCTGAATTCTTTTCTTCCTATATTGTTATTTGGTATGTACTTGGAAGAGTGACGGTCACACTGATATGTGGTAACTGCACCTGTAGAACTGACCAACAATAATACTCAAACTGAACTTCATTCTCATTATATATCCAAGACGTCGTTTTCAAATACGATATAATTTCCCCATATTTGCATTATGAATTTGATGGTATTTCCTGCTTATGAATCAATGAAATGGCCTCAAGTAAAGGGTAAAACTTATATTTCTTCATACACTTTATTTTTTACCTTCTACATACAGTGCAATTCTAAAATGCCTTGTTTAAATATTCGATGCAGGCCAGCATGTTTGGTTATTTCACTATACCTTCCTGAAGATACGTTTTGTCAAAGATGTATAGTTCTACAAACAGTTTTATCCATCCCATGTTTATGTTTACAACATGGTGGGTATGTTTACAACATGGTGGGTATGTTTCATTTAGATCTGCTTTTACAACACATGCAATTGTAACTACTTGAAGATTTTATTTGGGGTTTTCAGGAATTGATCGTGTTGTGGCGGGGAAGTTTGGATTCATCAAATTATTGTTTTATGCCCTGCCCTGTTGGTGTGCGGCATATTTTCCTTTGTGCATATATTGCTTGAATAAAATGTTTTTTGTGGGTGGTGGGTGTGTAAAAATATATATAACCCTCCCTCCACGTGATCAATTCCGGAATGACCCTTACAATGAATTTCTCTTCATTGGATGCAAATCTTGTATATTAAAATCTGAAATGTCTTTCATTCTTCTGACCATATGAATCAACAGTGTATAAACTATTTGATATTAACAGTGTAGTAGTAATGTATCAACTCGGACACAAAGAGGTATGAAGACTGTTTCTGTGTACAAATGTACTTGTATGTTTTTCTTACATTGTGATAAAACAACTTGCTTGAAATAAAATTGTCAATTGCAAGAATAACTCTGTTGTATATGTTTACTGTGTAACTTTTTTCGTCACATGTATTATAGTCGACACATTACCGTATACAAGTATACATGGATTGCCATATAACTGTTGTCTGTCTCTCTCTCTCTCTCTCTCTCTCTCTCTCTCTCTCTCTCTCTCTCTCTCTCTCTCTCTCTCTCTCTCTCTCTCTCTCTCTCTCTCTCTCTCTCTCTCAAAATAGTTTGTTCGTACTGCAAGTATATGTATGATTGCCAACTTTGGTATATAAGTAAAACTGTCAAACGAGTCGAGGATTTCGTCTGAAATGATGACAAATGACCTTTACTTATTTCAGTTGCTAGTTTTAAACGGGTATGTCTACTACTGATGACAAATGACCGCTACTTATTTCAGTTGCTAGTTTTAAACGGGTATGTCTTCTAGTGATGACAAATGACCGCTACTTATTTCAGTTGCTAGATTTAAACGGGTACGTCTACTACTGATGACAAATGACCGTTACTTATTTCAGTTGCTAGTTTTAAACGGGTATGTCTATTACTGATGATCATCACAAGTGCTTTACAGTCACAACCAGTGTTGCATGTTTTTAAAAACCTGGCACGCTAATCAATATGAATAACCTAGGCAATGGTAGCGGGGTTTCTCTTACACTAAGACAGCCTGCTTATTTCCTAGTATTATTTTCTCAATTTATATCTCCACAGTTACTTCCTAGGTGAGATTCTATTCAATATTAATAAACGTGAGCCGAATTCCCGAGTCTAAGCATGTATTTGAGCTTCGTGCCAGGAATAAAAACACCTGCATAAATCAAACATCAGATATGCACCTTGATTACATGTCACGGCTTTTATACCTTTGTGTGTAGGGGTGCATGTAAGCGCTAGGCGCTTTCGTATTTGACAGAACAAATCAATGCAACTGCACCGGCCTCGGTGGCGCAGTGGTTAAGCCATCGGACTACAGGCTGGTAGGTACAGGGTTCGCAGCCCGGTATCGGCTCCAACCCAGAGCGAGTTCTTAAGGGCTCAATGGGTAGGTGTAAGGCCACTACACCCTCTTCTCTCTCATTAACCACTAACAAACTAACAACTAACCCACTGTCCTGGACAGGCAGCCCAGATAGCTGAGGTGTGTGCCCAGGACAGCGTGCTTGAACCTTAATTGGATATAAGCACGAAAATAAGTTGAAATCAATCAATCAATGCAACTGCCGTGGTGTACTGTGGTAATGGCAGACCGGTTTTCTGGCGCTTATCAACTCTTACACCAAGTCGTGGCGCGACCTTCTGCCCAAGGTTGTCCTGCACTGGCGACAAAATCGGTTAAATTATACGACCTTACGATCGTCTTTTAGCGGTTATAATAACTGGTAAGTGCTACTTAGCGCTTCTGCTATATGCGTTTGGACAGAATGAATGTGTAATATGAGGATATTGAACACTAGTTCTGTTTAGTATAAACCTTGGACACGGACCAATAGACGGGACATACCTGATGTAGGGCTGTGATAACCGAGTTACTCTGGTCGAGTCGGATTGCCGTCGACACATTTTAATCTCAGGTTTCGGTGTGTACTCCATTCCAATATTTAGTTACATGCTCATATACCACTAGAGTTTCGAGCATGTCTGTCCCGGATCCGATCTCTGGATAGCCAGTGTAATAAAATTATTGTAGCTAGACTAGGGACTCGGAGATTCACTGCGTATGCAACCACTGTTTACATCATACATTACAGTTGCGTATGCAGGCGGGAGGGGGTGGGGGTCGATTTTGTTTTGGTAATATAATTTGCGGAGGAGCATGGCTCGACTCTCTAGAAAGCTCGCTCGCCGTAGTCTAGACCCACCTGCATACACCCCCGCACACACACCTGCATGACTTTAACAGTTGATAACAAAACAGTACTAGTCACAATATAGCTAGCTCGAGTGTCCTCTAGCGTTACTCTGTTATATGTGAAAACATATAATAGAAATACGCTAGAGGACACTCGAGCTAGAATATAGCGTGAAATAAAATTGATTTAGGAACATTTTTGCCCAATTCGCTCTGTTAATCGGAAACACCTTATAATGGCTGCAAACTCAAGACAATCCCTTTAAAAGAAGCTGTTCACGAGGCAATATCTATCATAGACGAGAAAGCAAAACCGTCCACTGAAATGAACACCACCGAAACCGATTTTCACATAAGACGTAAAAGCTAATTTACTAAAGAACGATCGCATGTCCAATAATATTGCGCAGCGAGGATTTAGTGGGTCTCTGTCGTCTCTATTAGTCGGTTTCAAATCTCATTTTAAAAACCCACTTTCATCTTTTGAAGGTGGAACACACGACCTTTCATCTTTGTATAGTGGAACACACGACCGATCGACTCTTCGCTCCACAAGCATGGCTTCCCGGTGCGACTTCATGTCCCAAGTCATCAGTGTCAGTTGTACTAGAAGTACCTTTGTACAGATATAATCATCTCCGTGTCTGAACCCCACCCTTAAACCACTCCTGGTTTCTTTACTAAGACTAGAACAGAAACAGTAGCGGTTAATAATAACTATGTGTTCCGTTGTATGAGTCGTGCGAACGCCATCGATTAGTTCGTCCCGAACAAGCACTTCCTAGTGATGGAATCGCACTACGAGTGTGAGCTGACTCACCTGGGTCGACTCCTACAGGTGTCGTCGACACGGCACGGGTGACACGCACACCACAATCAGTACGTTGATGACTTCATCATCAGATGTGTGCAAGAAGCAAACACACAACAGCTGGCGAAGTGAAAAGGTGTGGGCATGACAGGCTTACTTGAACAGTTCCGTGATGGAACAGTTAAAACTTAAAGTTTGTTTTGATTAACGATACCACAAGAGCACATTGATTTATTAATCATCGGCTATTGGATGTCAAACATTTGGTATTTTTGATATATAGTCTTAGAGAGGAAATTCACAACATGTTTCCATTTTTAGCAAGGGATCTCTTGTATCCACTATCCCACATACAGGGGGATCCATACCAAGGCCTTTAATATTCCAGTCGTGGTGCACTGGCTGGAACGATAAGTAGTCCACCGACGGGGATCGACCGTAGACTGACACCGGATCAGCCGAGCCTCTACCACTGGACAACGTCCGGCTACGCGATGAAACGAAGCCAAAGTTTACCCACACCCACAGCTTAGGGTTTGTAGAAATCCTGTGACGTCACAGGAGTGTGTCAGTTATCCGACATACCCATTGTTCATCTATCTTATATACACCAATCCTCAATAATGACCTTATTCGTGTCCGTAAGCGACTTACACTATGTCTTATGTAGTTTAACACCGAAATCACCAGCCAGGTTTTCTTATGTACATGTGTGGATGTTAGAATTTTGTTTTAACACGTATAGCAAACGTTAGATTTTTTTTTTTTTTTCTCCAGACTACAAAACTTGTATTGCGTGCTTCATTTGTCTGCCGTTTAATATTGCTAGTAAACGTTTAGTTTACTGCTGTGCGATTGTAAGCTAGGTCGTTAACTGACTTTTAAGTATACTGATGCACAGAAATAGGGGATCACACCAACACTGACATGAAAGAGTGACTGCAATCAAACCTTCATTCATAGTGTCAGGGCCTCGGGTGCTTGCGTCGCAGGATCGAATCACCTCGGTGGATCTATTCAACTTATTGGTTTTGTTCTCGTTCCATCCAGTGCACCACAACTGGTCAAAGGCTGTAGTATGTGTTTTCTTGTTTGTGGGAAAGTCCATATAAAAGATCCCTTGCTGCTAATGAAAACATGTAGCGGGTTTCTTCTGATGACTACGAATCAGAATAACCAAATGTTTGACATCCAATAGCCGATGATTAATAAATCAATGTGCTCTAGTGGTGTCGTTAAATAAAACAAACTTCATAGTGTCATGATGTTCCGACATCCAGTCTCGTACAGATATTACGACGTTAATAGTGACCGAAATTTAGTGTTCCCCTGTTTTTTAAAATTATTATTAGGTTGTGGGTTTTTTTTTTTTTTTTTTTTTTTTATCTTAGTAGGCCTATAAGTTGATGGCGTGCGAAGTGTGTATATTAATAACGCAAAAAAGAAAAGAAAAAGAAAACAAGGAATAGCTTTAAAAAAGAAATAGTACAAGTAAAAATATATATATATTTTTTAATGCATTTACTTTGATAGTGGTTGGGCTGCACGTAGTCCAGTGGTAAAGCGCTCGTTCCAGCCAGTGCACCACGACTGATGTATCAACGGTTACGGTATGTAGGCTACTGTCTTGTTTGTGGGATGGTTCATATAAAAGATCCCTTGCTACTAATGGAAAAATTTAGCGGGTTTCCGCTCTGAGACTATATGTCAAAATTGCCAAATGTCTGACATCCAATAGTCGATGATTAATAAATCAATGTTCTCTAGTGGTGTCGTTAAACAAAACAAACAAACCTAATAATGGTTTAATAATAGATTGTTTAGTTTCCGCTTTATCCATTATCGAGGCCTATGTTTTGTAAATTTAAAAAGTCCTAAATAAATTTCAAAAGGCTGCAGCCGTCACCGAGTTTGACGAAGCTGACAGATATTATGTGCAACACGTCAGCGTCGTGTATTCGTCTGGTTAACGTCGCGGTGCGTTACGTGGTGAGCCGCACTGACAACAGCTGTCAACAGCACCGGTTGACGCCGCCAGGTCAGCGAGTTCGTCACACATCACCAATCGCCTGTTATCACCTCGCAGTTTGTCACTTAGTAAACTCGGAATGCAGAAATGATTTAATCAATGAATGAACGAACGAATGAACGAATGAACGAACGAACGAATCAATGCATTAATCAATGAACCAACGAATCAATCAATCAGTCAGTCAGTCAGTCTCACTCACTCACTCACTCACTCACTCAATCGATCAATCAATCACTCGATCAGTCAACAGATGGTTGAATTCGGTGAATTAATAAGTGAGTGAGTGAGTGGGTGAGTGAGTGAGTGAGTGAGTGAGTGAGTGAGTGAGTGAGTGAATTAATTAAAGGAGTCCTTTTTGTCTGGCTGGAGAAGACTATCAGATAATGATCGTATCTATTAATTATACATAGACAGCCCCAGTTAGTCCACAGCAGCGTGCTTGAGCCGTCACCGACTACAACAGATTGACTTACTAGGCCTGTAAAGTCGTGAGGAGGATTGTTTCTTACGGAAATAAACAACTGTAACAGATCAGACTTGCTGCTAAATCAGCAACTGGAAACATTTTCTTACACACCCGTTGGTGAGAACACCATGTGTTATTTTGATAACACATAGTTGTTTACACACGTACGTGTGTTAACAATTTCAAGACATATGACTGGCTGCTCCTAGGTGATGACCAGGTCACCTATGTCATATGTCCAATAAAAATACCCAGCGCGATGGAAATCGATTATACTGTGACGTATAGTTAACCTGACAATCATGTGTATGTGACGCGTAAGGAAGCTACAAGTGTAAAGGGATGTAGATATCTTTTAGTCGATAAAAATATTACAGTTAGCTTAAAACCTGGTTTTTGAGGAAATGTAAAAGATAGAATAATACATTCTTGTCCGTTAGATACCATTTATCTCATAAATCGTTGTGAGATAAATGGTGTCTAACAGCCACTCATGTATTATTTCTATTTAAACAACTCGTTGTGAGATAAATGGTGTCTAACGGCCACTCATGTATTACTGTCTATTTAAACAACTCGTTGTGAGATAAATGGTGTCTAACGGCCACTCATGTATTATTCTCTATTTAAACAACTCGTTGTGAAATAAATGGTGTCTAACGGCCACGGTACTGGGTTCGCATCTCGGTACCAGCTCCCACCCAGAGCGAGTTTAACGACTCAATGGGTAGATGTAAGGTAACTATACCGACTTCTCTCTGACTAACCACTAACAATTAACAACTAACCCACTGTCCTGGACGGACAGCCCAGATAGCTGAGGTGTGTTCCCAGGACAGCGTGCTTGAATCTTAATTGGATATAAGCAAGAGAATAACCACAAATGAATTAATGAATTAATAATGCAAATATTATTTGTGAAATGAAATACATGTATATTAATATGTAAAAAATACCGAAATTTGGCATTTTGAACTATGGTAACAGACCTTTAAATCGTCATTGTTAGAGAGAGTAACTATGGTAATAGACCTTTAAATTAACATTGTTAGGGAGAGTAACTATGGTAATAGACCTTTAAATAGTCATTGTTAGAGAGAGTAACTATGGTAATAGACCTTTAAATCGTCATTGTTAGAGAGAGTAACTATGGTAATAGACCTTTAAATCGTCATTGTTAGGGAGAGTAACTATGGTAATAGACCTTTAAATAGTCATTGTTAGAGAGGGTAACAAAATAGCGAAATTGGGCATTTTGAACTATGGTAATAGACCTTTAAATCGTCATTGTTAGAGAGGGTAACTATGGTAATAGACCTTTAAATAGTCATTGTTAGAGAGAGTAACTATGGTAATAGACCTTTAAATAGTCCTTGTTAGAGAGGGTAACAAAATAGCGAAATTTGGCATTTTGAACTATGGTAATAGACCTTTAAATAGTTCTTGTTAGAGAGAGTAACTATGGTAATAGACCTTTAAATAGTCCTTGTTAGAGAGGGTAACGTCAAAACCGGCTCACTCTACTCAATTCCAAAAGGTTCCAGCAAGGAGAGTTACCTTTCGATGAACTAAGTCAAATCAACCAATTAGCTCCATATTGTCAATTTTGATGAACCATTCTAAATTATGCGTCAAAACTACCTTCAAGAAATTACGCAACATTTTGTATTTGGCTTTAATCCTACAGGACATTTGCAAATTCAATAGCACAAAAACCAACCCTCACCCGCTACCGACCCTGGTCGGGCTGCTTGTGATCCTTTGCACATACCAGCGCGGGAAACACTCTTTCCCCACCTAGGCCTACCCCAAACCTTTTTCTATCCTGGACGGAGGAGCGAAAGCTAACACCTGCGCCCATGGCAGGCGTGCGCTACAACATCTTGTTCTGAATTTGCACGTTAAAACCTATGACCTGACCTGACCAGGGTAACGTACGAATCACAATACAAGGGAATGCCAGTTATCACAGACATGGTAACCAACCACTGCAAACCTTGTGGAAACATCCAGTGCGATATCAAAGTCGATAGTGACTCTTTTGTTCCCACACCCGGCAAGCAATGCACACCTACCTGTTAATTAACAGATACTAGTAAGTAGGTAGATGTGAAACGCCGGTATTCTGTGTGTTCATTGTTAAAGATAATTTCCTTTTGTGCGAGTCTGTTTAAAGTCAGTGTTGGGCAGATACCGGTACTAATATATCTATATCTATATATATACATACATATATACATACATACATACATACATATATATATATATATATATATATATATATATATATATATATATATATATATATATATATATATATATATATATATATATATATATATATATACACATACATACATACATACATACATACATACATACATACATATATATATATATATATACACACACACACATTCATACATACATACATACATATATATATATATGCACACACACACACACACAAACACACTCACACACACACGAGAGAGAGAGAGACATTATCAGTATTGGGCAGATACCGATACTAATATATCTACATCTATCTATCTATCTATCTATCTATCTATCTATCTATCTATATATATATATATATAAATATATATATATATATATATATATATATATATAAATTATTTCACGAGGGACATAAATTTTATAACTGGTACCGAGTTTGTTTGTAAACTACTTTACTGTTCTGGGTATTGCTTTAACTTTCTATTTTATTCACGATTCACAGATAATTTTCAAAATCCAAAATCTATAATGAATTGTATTAAACTACCATTTTATTACAAGTTTACACTGAAACCAGAAAGACGTAAACGCAAACGCTTTAAACTACGTGACGTCATTGTGTGTGCTTAGCCAAAACGTGATGACGTCATATTTAGTACCGACAAAGTGATTGGTTTGTTAGCGTCAAATCGTCCAACTGATAGGCCTAGTAGTGTACATTAAAACAAATGCATGATAATTTGAGTGCCTGCTGGGGCAATGAATGTATATAATAAGCTGTACACATTTTTATAACATGAAAAACAAAAAAAGCGTCCTACACTTTATTCTAGCGGTTGACATCACAGGTTGGAAACTATGGTGTGAACCACCAGGTCAAACCAGTTTATACCTGTGTCCCCCTATTATAGTTGTGCTTTGTCTGCAGTTTTTCCAGTTACCGCCGCTACCAGCACGTGACGTCGTAATCTCATCTGCGCTTGGCCTTGCCACCGGCTGACATAAACGCGGCCAGGCGTGGCGAATTACCGGAAAGTGGTCTTGTCCTCAAAAAATAAAAACCTTCACTACAAAGGAAACTTATATAAAATGCATGTCAGCTGATTTTCCCCAAATCATAAAATGCTAATATTAAAACTCCACCCAATTTTTGAATAGAAATAGATAGAAAAGGTATGCATGTATATTTAGCAAACACCACACGAATCTTAGATATAAAGGCATAAGCGTACGAGAGAGGGGTGTGGGGAAGGCACCCCCCCCCCCCCCCCGACTACTGCTACCCATAAAGTAGCAATGGATGTGTTATATAGAACAGCCGTCATGTTCTCATGGATACAATACTTTCACAACAGTCATAGTATACCAGTTTGTTTGTTTAGTTTTATCTGAAAGTTAGTCACAGGCGCGTATGCAGAGAGTGGGTTCCGGGGCTCGAAACCCTCGCGCCAAAATGGTTTTTTTTTTCAAATACATTTTCCGTGAAGCATGTCTTAACCTCGTATAAAGCTTGCTCGCCACAGTTAAGAACACTCGGCTCAAATGCCTGCACACGCGCCCGAATCTTTTACAAGTATAGACCACCAACGTTTTAAAATTAAAAATATAATTGAGTTCAGTTTCGTCAATTTACATCTTGTTGCTATCATCCAGGTCTCATTACGTAAGATGGACGTTTAGTTAAATATCAAAACTGTGAATAACTACAGCCAGTTGTGGTTATTTCACATTGATTGTCACAGCGGTCGACCCAGGAACTGGAATAACGAGTTATTAAATAAAGCGGAACATCAACTTAAACCGCCGTTTTGGTTGGACTCCACTAATTGCGGCAACTTAAAGTAGTGTATACAGGTTATGCCATGTCAAGTTGTAAAGTTCAAAAGGTCGAACTGTTCTGATGAATTTGAGCCGGTCGAATGTATAGTATATTAACTTACTTTAATATGTCAGTGACTTAGTCACTATTGTACAATAAGTATTTTAGTCTGAACATGGAGCAAGAAAACGATCGTGTTTTAATCTATAATTGTTGAACACATCAGTGATTTTTGTATTCGTGAAAATCTTCAAATGTGGGCGTATTTATAATGGGTATTTTCATATACATGTATGTACATAGCTATTTCTTTCTTATATATATTTTTTTAAAATGGATGAATCGATAAATGGGTGGATAAATAAAATAATAAAATATACACGTTTCTTTTACATATGTAAATATGTTCTTTTTATTTAAACACAAATACATAAGAAGAATTTATTAAAAATACCAGAGAGAAAAAGAAAATGCTACAGACATGGAGAGAGAGAGAGAGAAGAAAGAGAAAAATAAAGGGGAAAAGTACGCGCGCGCGCGCGCGTTTGTGTGTGTGTGTGCCTAAAATGACTAGGGGCCATTCAAAATGATCAGCGTTGTGTTCGTGCAAACCGTACACCACTATTTAATACTAAGCAAGGCGGGAGTGAGTTAATGTCGGTGTACTCTTTTACATTTAAAACTGTACTGATAAAAATATTCACTTTTAAAGATATAAGGAGTACCACAAAAAGTATAGTTTGTATGTTCGTGATAATGTTGATAAATTGTGAGCGGTCCCTCAAGCAAGCCTCAGGTAACTAAACGTGCAAGTGTTGTTATAAAACAGATACAAAGTAAATATAACCACTACGGGCTATTAACCTGTGAAGACATTTTATTTTAGCTGAGTGTGCAAAGTGTCAACTGTTAGCCTGAGGCGAAACGTGAACTGACAAGCTGCGAATGGTGGCCTTCCTGGCACACGGCTGGATAGAGGAACAGCACACTGCCTGGTGTCACCACGCCCATAGAGCACCGTATCGATACCGCCAACACCGGCAGTTCATTAATCTTCATAATAAACGTAGTCTTTAATCATCACAAAAATAACAGAGAAACGTTCAATGTCAATTTAACATTCGTCACCGTGTGTCTATGTGAGTTACTGTGCACCAATGTGTGTGTCTGTGTGTGTGTGTGTGAGAGAGAGAGAGAGAGAGAGAGAGAGAGAGAGAGAGAGAGAGAGAGAGAGAGAGAGAGAGAGAGTCATTATTGCGCGAATGTGTATATGGGCGTGTTTGTATTTGTGTGCGCGTTTAAGCATATGTACATTGTGTGTCAACTCGCTTAAAGTACAGCACTGACTCACTTAAAGTATAGCATCGACTCACTTAAAGTATAGCATCGACTCGCTTAAAGTATAGCATCGACTCACTTAAAGTATAGCACTGACTCACTTAAAGTATAGCATCGACTCCCTTAAAGTATAGCCTCGACTCGCTTAAAGTACAGCATCGACTCGCTTAAAGTACAGCATCGACTCGCTTAAAGTATAGCATCGACTCGCTTAAAGTACAGCATTGACTCGCTTAAAATACAGCATTGACTCGCTTAAAGTGTAGCACTGACTCGTTTAAAGTACAGCATCGACTCGATTAAAGTACAGCATCGACTCGCTTAAAGTGTAGCACTGACTCGTTTAAAATACAGCATCGACTCGCTTAAAGTACAGCATCGACTTAAAATACAGCATCGACTCGCTTAAAGTACAGCACTCACTCGCTTAAAGTACAGCACTGACTCACTTAAAGTATAGCACTGACTCACTTAAAGTACAGCACTGACTCACTTAAAGTATAGCACTGACTCACTTAAAGTATAGCACTGACTCACTTAAAGTATAGCACTGACTCACTTAAAGTATAGCATCGACTCGCTTAAAGTATAGCACTGACTCGCTTAAAGTATAGCATCGACTCGCTTAAAGTATAGCATCGACTCGCTTAAAGTACAGCACTGACTCGCTTAAAGTGTAGCACTGACTCGTTTAAAGTATAGCACTGACTCACTTAAAGTATAGCACTGACTCACTTAAAGTATAGCACTGACTCACTTAAAGTATAGCATCGACTCGCTTAAAGTATAGCATCGACTCCCTTAAAGTATAGCCTCGACTCACTTAAAGTATAGCACTGACTCACTTAAAGTATAGCATCGACTCCCTTAAAGTATAGCCTCGACTCGCTTAAAGTACAGCATCGACTCGCTTAAAGTACAGCATCGACTCGCTTAAAGTATAGCATCGACTCGCTTAAAGTACAGCATTGACTCGCTTAAAATACAGCATTGACTCGCTTAAAGTGTAGCACTGACTCGTTTAAAGTACAGCATCGACTCGATTAAAGTACAGCATCGACTCGCTTAAAGTGTAGCACTGACTCGTTTAAAATACAGCATCGACTCGCTTAAAGTACAGCATCGACTCGCTTAAAATACAGCATCGACTCGCTTAAAGTACAGCACTCACTCGCTTAAAGTACAGCACTGACTCACTTAAAGTATAGCACTGACTCACTTAAAGTACAGCACTGACTCACTTAAAGTATAGCACTGACTCACTTAAAGTATAGCACTGACTCACTTAAAGTATAGCACTGACTCACTTAAAGTATAGCACTGACTCACTTAAAGTATAGCACTGACTCGCTTAAAGTATAGCACTGACTCGCTTAAAGTATAGCATCGACTCGCTTAAAGTATAGCATCGACTCGCTTAAAGTACAGCACTGACTCGCTTAAAGTGTAGCACTGACTCGTTTAAAGTATAGCACTGACTCACTTAAAGTATAGCACTGACTCACTTAAAGTATAGCACTGACTCACTTAAAGTATAGCATCGACTCGCTTAAAGTATAGCATCGACTCGCTTAAAGTACAGCACTGACTCGCTTAAAGTGTAGCACTGACTCGTTTAAAATACAGCATCGACTCACTTAAAGTATAGCATCGACTCGCTTAAAGTATAGCATCAACTCGCTTAAAGTATAGCATCGACTCACTTAAAGTATAGCATCGACTCACTTAAAGTACAGCATTGACTCGCTTAAAGTGTAGCATCGACTCACTTTAGCATCGACTCACTTAAAGTATAGCATCGACTCGCTTAAAGTACAGCATTGACTCGCTTAAAGTGTAGCACTGACTCGTTTAAAGTACAGCATCGACTCGCTTAAAATACAGCATTGACTCGCTTAAAGTGTAGCACTGACTGGTTTGAAATACAGCATCGACTTGCTTAAAGTACAGCATCGACTCGCTTAAAATACAGCATCAACTCGCTTAAAGTACAGCACTGACTCGCTTAAAGTACAGCATCGACTCGCTTAAAGTATAGCATCGACTCGCTTATAGTATAGCATCGACTCACTTAAAGTATAGCATCGACTCGCTTAAAGTACAGCATCGACTCGCTTAAAGTGCTGTTCCAGATGTATGATGTATTGAGCTATATCAATCAAGATATTATCTAATATGATTAGAAAATTAAAAGAAAAAAATGTAAAAAATTTATATACCGGTATATTTTCCATTTAAAAATATTGCCCTGAAAAACAGAACCAGCTGAATTCGTTTCGGGAATTTCCGTAAGATTTTATCCGTGACGTCACGAAGGGAACTCCTTTCGATAGTCAGCGCCATTGTTCATTGCTTCTTTTGTGTTTATTATGGTTAAACGGCGTGTTGTTGGCGGCTGTAGCAATACAAACGCCGATAAATTTAGTCTTCACGCATTTCCTAGTAATGTTGCTGTGAGAAAGCTGTGTGTGAATTTGATTAAAACAACGTGAAAATACTGGACAGGAAGAAAATGCCGGAGACCGTTGCGACAGCAGACACTTTAGTTTTGATTCGTCCGAACTGGCTTGTCGGCTTAAGCAAGATATGGGAATACCATGTGTTATGGCTTTTAAAAAAAGATGCCGTACCAAATTTTTTTCTGCGACACAAAACAAATGACAACAAGCCGACGCCATCCACACCGAAACGACCTTGGGGTGCATATCGTCAATGTCCCAAATTGCGTTATGCTTTCAATTCCGGTCAGTTTGTTTTCTTATGCACGGTCCGTGCAATCGTCGAGATCCGATTTGTTGTCGTTTGCATCTCGTTCGTTTGTGAGATTTTTCTTTACATTTCGAGAACATTAAAACAATAAAGTACAGACAAGTAAGTATCTATTGCCGAGTCCGTCCCATCCTACAAAAATGTAGGGTTTTATTGTAAGAAAAAAAAAAAAAAAAAAAAAAAAGAGCTAATTTTGTACGCATCTTACAAAACAATCGGCTCAGAAATAAATTACTTGTAAATTCCATAGTATGAAAAAAGGCGTTCCTTGTAAAACAGACTATAAATACATTAAATTAATTTTACTATACCTTCCCACAGAGAAAACCTTTTTTCATACTATGGAATGTGCTGTAAGTTATTTATTTCTGAGCAGACTGTTTTCACAACTGCACACAAATAAATAGTATTGTTTTGTTATTTCCAAAACACTTACTGGGTTTTTTACGTCAAACTAAACTGAAAATATTCACACAAAAAAAATCATCTTCATAGATGGATGGGACGGACTAAAAGTCGTTTTTGTTTATTTCTTAAAATTAAAATAAGTTATTTATTTCTGAGCAGACTGTTTTCACAACTGCACACAAAAAATAGTATTGTTTTGTTATTTCCAAAACACTTTTACTTTTTTTTTTTACGTCAAACTAAACTGAAACTATTCACACAAAAAAACATCTTCATAGAGGGATGGGACGGACTAAAAGTCGTTTTTGTTTATTTCTTAAAATTACCGATATCGGGTCCACTTGACTCGTAGAATTCAAGAGTTATTTATCGTCTTTTCTACTACATCACAAGTATTAGAACATACAGTGTAGCAAAATAATTCGCACGAAAAGCTAAAGAACAAAACAAGAATAAAAGTTGTAAATTAGTGGTAAGCTGTCTCCACGACCATTTTCATCGTCATCTGTCAGGCCGGTGGTTCGTCGGAAGATGTTTCAGGTTCAAACTGATAAGGCATATTTATTATTTCTTGTGTTGCACAAATATTAGTCCAGTCGTCATTACTACACTATTCATCATCGAAAGAAGAATCGCATGATCAATGAGCTTGGCAGTCGCTGTCGGTCCCACTTTCGCTTGCTCGTGGTAGGTTTCTGTGAAGCGCGTTCCCTTCGTGACGTCACGGCTATTTACAGGCAAATGTTTTTACCGAGAATTTTACTCGGTTGTTTCCGGCAGTGTTCTACGGGAGTGATGTTTTAATACTTTTATGGGGCATTTTCGTAATTATTGATTTACATATCGGTGTAAAATATTATTGTAATGAATTAAGAAAGCATTTAATTGTGGAATTTGAAATTTTAGTGTATGGTCTGGCACAGTACTTTAAAGTACAGCACCGACTCGCTTAAAGTACAGCATTGACTCGCTTAAAATACAGCATTGACTCGCTTAAAGTGTAGCACTGACTCGCTTAAAGTACAGCATCGACTCGCTTAAAGTACAGCATCGACTCGCTTAAAGTGTAGCACGGACTCGCTTAAAGTATAGCACTGACTCGCTTAAAATACAGCATCGACTCGCTTAAAGTGTAGCACTGACTCGTTTAAAGTACAGCATCGACTTGCTTAAAGTACAGCATCGACTCGCTTAAAGTGTAGCACTGAATCGCTTAAAGTACAGCATCGACTCGCTTAAAGTACAGCATCGACTCGCTTAAGTGTAGCACTGACTCGTTTAAAGTACAGCATCGACTCGCTTATAGTACAGCATCGACTCTCTTAAAGTGTAGCACTGACTCGTTTAAAATACAACATCGACTCGCTTAAAGTACAGCATCGACTCTCTTAAAGTGTAGCACTGACTCGTTTAAAGTACAGCATCGACTCGCTTAAAGTACAGCATCGACTCGCTTAAAGTGTAGCACTGACTCATTTAAAGTACAGCATCGCATCGCTTAAAGTACAGCATCGACTCGCTTAAAGTGTAGCACTGACTCGCTTAAAATACAGCATCGACTCGCTTAAAGTACAGCATCGACTCACTTAAAGTACAGCACTGACTCGCTTAAAATACAGCATTGACTCGCTTAAAGTACAGCATTGACTCGCTTAAAATACAGCATTGACACCTTCACATGACAGTAATAACCGGTTTAGAGTACATCATTAACCGCTTAAAGTTTACCAAAATATGTCAATAAAATTATAAAGAGTTATCAAAATGTTGTCAGGTTTTGGGTCCAGTCTTTATTCAAGAGTTAGTTTGTCATGAATCAGCTTTAGTCTGAATGTATAATATGCGAGTCGTTATTTTGTAACTATCTTGTAAAAATAATATCTTTGATCTTTGGCGTATAAGCTAATACTTTATTCAATGAGAACCCGGAAGGATTTTGGAATAAATGGACTGCTCAACCCTTACCCCCCCCCCCCCCCCCCCCCCCCCCACACACACACTCTCCCCGAAAAACCAAAACAATGCTGCATCGTGGATGGATACTACATGACCTGCATGCTAGCGTGTCATTGTGGTCGGGCGGGGGCATCAAGTGGACACGGTTATGTTGGATGTGACAACATTTGGTCCTCATAGGACCGATAAGTTTATAATGAAATAGCCTGTCAATGTTACGGTCATGGCGACAGGTCACTGGGGTCAAAAGGTCACTCAGACCAACGTCAAGTTAACCAAACATACACGCCCTTCAAAGTTCATCACAGATAGTCTTGTGCTGTAAGATTGGAGTGTGTAGATACCGTAACCACGTAACACGAAGCGCCTGTAACACGGAACGTTGCAAAGGAGCCTGTCTGAAAACAAACTGTAAAATTGCTAGTCACAGTCACAGATGATAAACACATAATCTTGTATCAAAATACCCAATCACCATTGATATTATTACCTAACTTAAAGTAAATAACATTTGCGTCACCAGGAGTTTGAAAGGGTTTCGACTTTGTAATGCAGTTCTTTGTTTTTGAAAAACAAAGAACTATAAAAAAGAAAAGAAATGGTCGAAAATGGTAACATAATAACATACTTATAAATTGTGTAGCAGGACCATTCAAACAGCCATTACCATAAAGATGTTCCCCATAAAAAGCAGATGTTTCAAGTTACGTTTGTTCATCTGGTCAATAGTATCATTTTAATGCACATTTGACAAGATTACACATTGTTATATGTTTAGCTTCTATGTTTGTTTATCATTTTAACGCACATTTGACAAGATTACACATTGTTATATGTTTAGCTTCTATGTTTGTTTGTCATTTTATAAGAACGTACTCTATCTTTTTTTTCCTTTTCCCCGCAATTATGGACGATTTTAACGTGGAACTAGTGATCAGATATCTTAATCTGGAAAACAAAATCCGAATAAATCACATTTAAATATAACGGATCTTCGTAATAGGCTACTCGGGTAAAGAAGGGAAAAGCTCAATACAACATAGTTTGAACGGATCTTCGTAATAGGCTACTCGGGTAAAGAAGGGAAAAAGCTCAATAAAACATAGTTTGAACGGATCTTCGTAATAGGCTACTCGGGTAAAGAAGGGAAAAGCTCAATACAACATAGTTTGCTACTCGGATAAAGAAGGGAAAAGCTCAATACAACATAGTTTGAACGGATCTTCGTAATAGGCTACTCGGGTAAAGAAGGGAAAAGATCAATACAACATAGTTTGAACCGGACTGGATGAGCAAACCCTAGTTGACCGTGTGCATACTTTTTCATCTTTTATGGTGAAAGTCTGGTATACAAATGTTCACCATTTAGATGGGAAAACACGGATTTGACATTTACAGGTGTTCTATGCGTGTTTTGTTTGGTGGTTGTTTTCAGGTTTTATTTCTGGTTATTGTTGGTTGTCTTGTGGTTGTGTTTTGTTGGGATTTTTTTTTTTTTTGGGCGACTTGTGATATTTTGCCGCCGATTCAAGGTCAAACAAGGAAGCCGCGTGCTCTTCCTACTCCGCCCAGAACACCGGCACACGACACAGGACAACTCACACTCACTCGCACTCACTCACACACACAGCTCACACTCCTAATTCAGACAATGTACTCGATACACCTCCGAAATTGTTAATTCATCTTGACTCTTTTAAATACTAGTAGGATTGCAGATATAACAAAGTGCAGGATTGTTTCAAGTTAATTTCTATCACAATAAGCTGCAAGTAGTATAAACTATTGCAATTCTCTCTCTCTCTCTCTCTCTCTCTCTCTCTCTCTCTCTCTCTCTCTCTCTCTCTCTCTCTCTCTCTCTCTCTCTCTCTTAAAAATAGCACTACACACATCGCAAAACAAAACAAAATTACAAATACTTAGTAAGTAATTACAATGATCTTGAGACAAAACTCACAACTATTAATCGGTATTATGCACTATTCACATGACTTAGTAAATTATAATTAATCATAAATTCAGACGAAAGAAAACACTGTGTAAATCTCTACTACTTCTTTGAGAAATGTGGTAATACACGTTTCTAGATGTACAGAACTGGTTGTGGTATGCAGGTACATGGGCGTACATAGGATTTTGAAAAGGGAGGTTCCAAAATAGATTACAGAGATATTGGGCATATATTTCTATTTTGAGTTTTGAAAAGGGGGGTTCCAAAATAGATTGCAGAGATATTGGGCATATATTTCTATGTTGAGTAAATATAATAATGTCAGATATCAATGTCAGATATATTAAATTATTTAAAAAAAGCGATTTCGGGGGGGGGGGGGTTTCGGTCGAACCCATCGAACACCCCCCCCCCCCCCCCCCCCCCCCCTATGTACGCCCATGAGGTATTAGCGGAGAGCCAATGAAACGTCAGGACGTGAAGTCTTGTTGTCAATTCTATGAAGTGATCCCGCCAGCCTCGTTCTGGTTCTCAAGGCGTATTGACATTATAGCGGCATTATGGCTCGTGCCCGAAGGCGGTCACTTGCAGCGGTAATTAATTTGAACCACTTAAAATGATGTCATCATTGAAGTCAGGTCAACGGGATCACAGGTGAAATCACAGGTGACGCTTACGTTAGTGACAGCTGGCTGTGACGTCACACAACAAACAACGGGTGGGCCGTATGTTCCTCATATGCCGTTGTGCAACGGGCTGAGCGTAATAAAGTTCTGTTCTGTCGGGCTGGAGATTACCAGTATTAGTAATTAGTCATATAATAATAAGCAAGGTCGTTTGACAGGTTTCCATCGTTCTGACCGCGTCGCCTCTTTTGATCTGTACTACCGAATGCCTTCTTTGTACTTACCCGAAGTCGCACTTCGCAAGGATCTCTTTGCAGTTAGGTCCAGTCGACTACCGTACGAACATCGTGCTAAATATTGCGCTCATAGACGAATTCCAAAAATTCAACGGCAATTTAAACCGCCATCATAGTCATTTAACTATGGCCTGGCTACCTACACAGTAGTCGTATTTTCGAATGAAAGACCCGTGTAAGACTACCACACGCCTAACGTTCCGTGCTCACGGCGGTTACATCTTGTTAGTCATATTACAAGACGTCATATTTTGTTGTTAAAACTTGCCAAATTTAGTGGTAAATATTTTACTAACATATTTACTCAAATCAAAGGTCCGTGTACACCGTCTGCTTTCTTGTCGTCTTTAGTATTAATATTAGTATTAAAGTTAACAGTTTCTAATCAAACTGATATAAGCAGTACATCAAACCATCGACGCATTTGTACATTTAAAAAGTACCAGCTTGGATTTAATGTTTTTTCAAGGGGAAAAAAAAATGGCTGACATGGTATCTAAATAATTATCTTAGCAACGTTTCATTTTAAAAACAACCGTGTCACAAAATTCTGAAAAGGGCACTTTGAGTTTGTTGAAGATAAACGAAACAAGATCTGTAGGGGGCTTCAGGAGAATTTTCACCTTAATTTTAACACAATGATTTAATAATCATCGGCTATTGGATGTCAAATGTTTTTTGTTGTTTTTTTGTTGTTTTTTACATATATTCTACCCGCTTCATTTTTCCATTAGTAGCAAAGGATCTTTTATACTTACCATCCCACAGACAGGATAGCACATACCACGGTTTTTGATATACCAGTCGTGGTGCACTGGCTGGAATGAGAAATAACCCAAAGAGCCTACCGACGAGGATCGATCCTAGACCGACCGCGCATCAGGCGAGCGCTCTACCGATCGGTCTGACCACTTATCGTTTGATCTGCACTGACAACAGCCTTCTTTGTACTTACCCAATGCAGCATTTCGAAAGAATCGTTTTGCCCTCAGGTCCTGTCGACTACCGTACACACATCGTGCTCGATCATGTGTACTTAGAGGGACTCCATAAATACAACTGCAATGGAGGCCGCCATCTTTTTGTACTTAACACAGGAGTGGCTATATATGCGGCCGCCGTGTATATAGCCTCGGCTAATGATGGCTGTCTATCTGCACGGCGATCATAAGTTTTGTGGAAAAGCCCAGTTTAAGACTACAACACCCCCATCTAAACTTGCCCGCCCGTAACACGAGTTACATCTCGTATAGACAATAGAGCGGAACAATGGGGGGCGGTGGCTTACATAAAAACATGCAACCAACAGTCAGGTAAGTAGCAAAATAATGCACCAACATGCTACTGAGTGATATCGATCCCACAGTCCGAGGGTCTTAAGGCCAAACCCCGCCCCATACAGTAACGCAGCATGGTAGAATAAAGACAAGTAGAGACATTAAACAATTTTACAGTGTTGTTTCATCTAAGCGGACGAAGAAGGTGATCAAAGTAGAGAAAAGTAAACAGTGGCAGTGGTCCGCTGCGTCTGGCCGAAGAAGGTGATCAAAGTAGAGAAAAGTAAACAGCGGCAGTGGCCCGCTGCGTCTGGCCGAAGAAGGTGATCAAAGTAGAGAAAAGTAAACAGCGGCAGTGGCCCGCTGCGTCTGGCCGAAGAAGGTGATCAAAGTAGAGAAAAGTAAACAGCGGCAGTGGCCCGCTGCGTCTGGCCGAAGAAGGTGATCAAAGTAGAGAAAAGTAAACAGCGGGAGTGGCCCGCTGCGTCTGGCCGAAGAAGGTGATCAAAGTAGAGAAAAGTAAACAGCGGCAGTGGCCCGCTGCGTCTGGCCGAAGAAGGTGATCAAAATAGAGAAAAGTAAACAGCGGCAGTGGCCCGCTGCGTCTGGCCGAAGAAGGTGATCAAAGTAGAGAAAAGTAAACAGCGGCAGTGGCCCGCTGCGTCTGGCTGAAGAAGGTGATCAAAGTAGAGAAAAGTAAACAGCGGCAGTGGCCCGCTGCGTCTGGCCGAAGAAGGTGATCAAAGTAGAGAAAAGTAAACAGCGGCAGTGGCCCGCTGCGTCTGGCCGAAGAAGGTGATCAAAGTAGAGAAAAGTAAATAATGGCAGTGGCCCGCTGCGTCTGGTCCTAAAATCATTTAACACGACAGTCATTACAAAGTCATTGTCGTGTCTACACAAAACATCTCAATGTATGATTTAATTTATCTCAAATTCATGGTTGTTTTCATTTTATATACATTAAACCATGAACCCAATGACTATTAACTTACTTCAAGCTATACATCTACTAGTATCCTGTTCAATTATTTAGACCCAAAGTTTTTTGCAAATGTTACGTTTATTTCCTATTCGATATTTGTTTTCTTTGCATTTACATGAAAACAAACCCAAACCCCGACAGGTTTTATATACAAATCATCATATAAAATGCACGAAGTTGACTTAATTCCACTTTTTAAAAATCTCTGTGTCTTTTGAATGCACGTTATTTCTCCTATAAATAACTAAGGTCATTTGCATATCAAAAGAATCATTCTATAGTGCGTTTCAAACTAATGTTCGGTTCTATCGTCCTATCCGCACAAATCGTAGTATGACCTATATTTAAGAAAATATCTGTAAACATGAAGCAGGCGCGGATTCAGGTGGGGAGTTCAAGTGACAAAACCTCAGTTTGAAAAAAAAAATGTATCAAATACTATAATTATATTGTGGAATACACAAGCGCGCGCGCTGAAGAGAGAGAGAGAGAGAGAGAGAGAGAGAGAGAGAGAGAGAGAGAGAGAGAGAGAGAGAGAGAGAGAGAGAGACGTCATTTATGTAACGACGCACTCAACATATACTCTTCAAAAGAAGAAACGCAAAACCACATTGTCGTAACATTTGGAGAATTGATTTAATTATTGAATGGTGAGTCCGATAATTACCAAATATTGCAGGATTGTTCACAATTCACTCTAGTCCATTGTGAGTAAGTGATAGGACACACCACCAAGGTCAAGGTCATCTGGAGTCAATACCGGGTGTGGCCTCCGCGTGTGTTGACAACTGCCTGGCACCGCCTGCCCATTGAAGCAACCAGAGTACGGATGACGTCCCGGGGGATGGTGGCCCACTCGGCCTGCAAGGCTGCTGCCAGCTCGGGCAGGGTCTGTGGCTGTGGTTGTCGCTGTCGGAGGCGTCGTTCCAACTCGTCCCATAGATGCTCAATTGGGTTCAAATCCGGTGATATCGATGGCCAAGGAAGGACATTAATGTTGTTGTTCTGTAGGAAAGCCGTTGTGATACGTGCTGTGTGAGGCCTGGCGTTGTCATGTTGGAACACTGCGTTGGCGTTGGCCATAACTGGAACGATGTGTGGCCGGAGGATCTGGTCAATGTAGCCCTGTGCATTCAGGTTGCCCTGCACGTGGACCAGGTCAGTTCTGCCAGTGTGTGAGATGGCTGCCCACACCATGACACTACCCCCGCCGAATCTGTCCACTTCCTGCACGCAGTTTGCCGCATAACGTTCACCACGACGCCTATACACGCGACATCTTCCTTCATGACATCGGAGCAGAAATCGGGACTCGTCACTGAACCACACCTGTCTCCATCGCAGTTGAGGCCATTGTCGATGAATCTGGCACCACTGCAGTCGGAGTCGACGGTGTTGTGGTGTTAAGATGACACCTCGAACTGGACGTCTGGCACGAATTCCTACCTCACGTAGGCGGTTCCGTACGGTCTGGTCGGATATCCTGCGCAAACCTGGTATTGCTGCGGCTGTGGAGGTGGCAGTAGTCAATCGTTCCCGAAGGTGGCGTACCCGGATGTAGCGGTCCTGCCCGGGGGTAGTGACCCGTGGTCGACCGGATCTAGGGAGGTCACGTGTTGATCCATGTTGCTGGTAACGGTCCCACAGTCTGGAGATGGTGCTTGGGGACACATGGAATGCCTTGGCAACGGCCGTTCTGGATTCGCCTGCGTCTAGTCGGCCGATGGCATTGTTTCTCTGCGGTTCACTGAGACGTGGCATGTCCTGGATTGTCAACTGTCGGCCAGATACAGAGGCCAGGCAAGCGAACACCCTGCACTTTTATACTGTCGGTGTTCATGGTGCACGTGCAGACAACGCACGTGCAGTGGTGACATGGTTTGCACGTGGCTGCGTTTTTGCGAATATTCACATTTTGGAACTTTATTGTACAGTAGCTGCGTTTTATCGAATGTAACCGTGGGAATGTGTTTGGGACATGCAATGACCTTATATTCACAAAGCATGAACCGGTAGGAAACATAAAATCGGAGTTATAACCCATTTGTACCCTTTTGCGTTTCTTTTTTTGAAGAGTATATTTTAATCTATGGTTATATGGTTATAGGGAGAGAGAGAGAATATGGTATGCATGCGATTGGTGGAGGTGTGACCCTCTGCACAACCCCAACCCCACTTAAGGCTTCTTTTGTATATGGAGCGGGACGTAGCTCAGAGGTAAAGCGTTCGCTCATGGTAGGTCGACTGATCGATCCCACATGGTGGACCCATTGGGTTGTGTCTAATTCCAGCCTGTGCACCACAACTGATGTATTAAGGCTGTGGTGTGTGCTATCCTGTCTATGGGATGGTGCATATAAAACGTCCCTTATTGCTTATCAAAATTGCTTATCGGAAACAGTGGCCCATGTGGCGGTAGCGAGTTTCTTTCTCACTGTCATAATGCTCCTTAACCGTTTTGTCTGACGCCACATAAACGTATATCAAATGCGTTGAGTGTGTCGTTAAATAAACATTTCTCTCGTATGTATGGGTAGTCTATATGCATTTCTAATCGATTAGTTTATAGGTTGTTAGGTTGTTTGATAGTGAATGATATGGAAATAAATTGTTTTTGATGTTAAAGAGTTCATGCATACATTAAAGTAATACTCCTGATGGGTATGGAGAAATAACTTAATCAGTCGACGAACTCATTTCTTCATCACTATCTTCGTTAAGGGGGACTATCACAGGGGGTAATTTATTTCTTATAAAACTATTTTGTTTTCTAAAATCGTCTTCGATCTGTGTGTGTTCGGAATGCACGTTATTTCTCCTATAAATAACTAAGGCTATGTGAAGGCCATTATAGCTTGTTTAACTAAATCAAGGTTATTATTATTTTGCAGTGTGTAACAGCATTGTCTAATCTTTCCGTTAAACATAGATGTAAACAAACAGAACATGTAACCCTTTCTTGTAGGTGCATTATATTTAATAAATTTAGCTAATGTATTATGTATTTTTATTTTATTATATCAATTATATATTAGCATACCATACCTAACCTAACACAACTGAGGTGTAGCACAGTAATAAACACAAATCACCTCACACACCGCAGGAATGTGCTTTCCAAATTTATAAATAAATTTAATGCAGGGCCGGACCCAGAAGACCGGGGGGGGGGGGGGGGATAAAATGTCAAAGGCCACCAACATCAAATAATAATAAAAATGTTATTTAATTTGCCTCTAAATTGGGAACTCATACGTATATATATATATATATATATATATATATATATATATATAGTATTTAGGGTGGTGCTAGGGGCTGGGGTTTGGGTGTTACATTTGTAATGCGAAAAACCAAAGGGCTATTGTTCGGACTCGTATGGGTTCAACCACTTTTTCTTCCCGCAGACACAGCCCTGAATGTTCAAAATACGATAGCATTGCTTGGTCAATAACATCATTATTTCGATCTATGACTGCACGTGCTATTGTAGCAATGTGTAAACCACGTAAAACACAAGTTAGGTAGGGTATATAAATTCATTGAAAACGTATTAGTCGACATTCTTGTTATTGTTATTTGAGGAAAAATATGGGTAAATCGAAAAACACTTCAGTTGATGTAAAATCGTGTATTAAGAACGTTTTCGATTATTTTGAAGATGAATATCAGCGCGGTAGACCTAGGTATGCTTCTTATCGAATTGTCGATCGAGTTGCCTTTGCACTTAAAGTTTCGGTTTCAACAGTAAAAAGAACTGTGAAAAATCTAAGCTCTACGAATCCAAGCACAGAAATCACTGTTAAAAAACGCGACCGAAAACTCATCGATTTATTTGATAAAGATGTTATTAGACGACGAGTATACAGATTTTATAGAGGGCGAATTACCTACATTATATAAGATTAACGTGGCTTTAAGGGAGGAATGTGGAATCAACATATCCATATCAACTTTACGAAGAACACTTCATGACCTCGATTTTAAATACCAACATATGTCTACAACCGGAAAAGTTATTTTTGAGGACGCCAATATATCAGACAGGAGACTGTCCTATCTCTATGAAATATCCAGTTTACGAGAACAGGGGTATTTAATAGTGTATCAAGATGAGACCTGGGTGAATGTCAACCACACAACATCCCACCACTGGACAGATATCCACCCGGGCACAAGTACCGCCAATCACCTGCTGAAATCAGACGCTGCTGATCGAGTTCCTAAACTCTGTTCGGTGACTGGGAAGGGAAAAAGACTTATTACTTGTCATGCTGGCTGTGATAAATATGGATTGATAGATGGCTGTGAATTGATCTTTGAGGCTAAAAAGACAGACGGAGACTATACCAGTCGTGGTGCACTGGCTGGAATGAGAAATAACCCAAAGAGCCTACCGACGAGGATCGATCCTAGACCGACCGCGCATCAGGCGAGCGCTCTACCGATCGGTCTGACCACTTATCGTTTGATCTGCACTGACAACAGCCTTCTTTGTACTTACCCAATGCAGCATTTCGAAAGAATCGTTTTGCCCTCAGGTCCTGTCGACTACCGTACACACATCGTGCTCGATCATGTGTACTTAGAGGGACTCCATAAATACAACCGCAATGGAGGCCGCCATCTTTTTGTACTTAACACAGGAGTGGCTATATATGCGGCCGCCGTGTATATAGCCTCGGCTAATGATGGCTGTCTATCTGCACGGCGATCATAAGTTTTGTGGAAAAGCCCAGTTTAAGACTACAACACCCCCATCTAAACTTGCCCGCCCGTAACACGAGTTACATCTCGTATAGACAATAGAGCGGAACAATGGGGGACGGTGGCTTACATAAAAACATGCAACCAACAGTCAGGTAAGTAGCAAAATAATGCACCAACATGCTACTGAGTGATATCGATCCCACAGTCCGAGGGTCTTAAGGCCAAACCCCGCCCCATACAGTAACGCAGCATGGTAGAATAAAGACAAGTAGAGACATTAAACAATTTTACAGTGTTGTTTCATCTAAGCGGACGAAGAAGGTGATCAAAGTAGAGAAAAGTAAACAGTGGCAGTGGTCCGCTGCGTCTGGCCGAAGAAGGTGATCAAAGTAGAGAAAAGTAAACAGCGGGAGTGGCCCGCTGCGTCTGGACGAAGAAGGTGATCAAAGTAGAGAAAAGTAAACAGCGGCAGTGGCCCGCTGCGTCTGGCCGAAGAAGGTGATCAAAGTAGAGAAAAGTAAACAGCGGCAGTGGCCCGCTGCGTCTGGCCGAAGAAGGTGATCAAAATAGAGAAAAGTAAACAGCGGCAGTGGCCCGCTGCGTCTGGCCGAAGAAGGTGATCAAAGTAGAGAAAAGTAAACAGCGGCAGTGGCCCGCTGCGTCTGGCCGAAGAAGGTGATCAAAGTAGAGAAAAGTAAACAGCGGCAGTGGCCCGCTGCGTCTGGCCGAAGAAGGTGATCAAAGTAGAGAAAAGTAAACAGCGGCAGTGGCCCGCTGCGTCTGGCCGAAGAAGGTGATCAAAGTAGAGAAAAGTAAATAATGGCAGTGGCCCGCTGCGTCTGGTCCTAAAATCATTTAATACGACAGTCATTACAAAGTCATTGTCGTGTCTACACAAAACATCTCAATGTATGATTTAATTTATCTCAAATTCATGGTTGTTTTCATTTTATATACATTAAACCATGAACCCAATGACTATTAACTTACTTCAAGCTATACATCTACTAGTATCCTGTTCAATTATTTAGACCCAAAGTTTTTTGCAAATGTTACGTTTATTTCCTATTCGATATTTGTTTTCTTTGCATTTACATGAAAACAAACCCAAACCCCGACAGGTTTTATATACAAATCATCATATAAAATGCACGAAGTTGACTTAATTCCACTTTTTAAAAATCTCTGTGTCTTTTGAATGCACGTTATTTCTCCTATAAATAACTAAGGTCATTTGCATATCAAAAGAATCATTCTATAGTGCGTTTCAAACTAATGTTCGGTTCTATCGTCCTATCCGCACAAATCGTAGTATGACCTATATTTAAGAAAATATCTGTAAACATGAAGCAGGCGCGGATTCAGGTGGGGAGTTCAAGTGACAAAACCTCAGTTTGAAAAAAAAAATGTATCAAATACTATAATTATATTGTGGAATACACAAGCGCGCGCGCTGAAGGGAGAGAGGGAGAGAGAGATAGAGAGAGAGAGAGAGAGAGAGAGAGAGAGAGACGTCATTTATGTAACGACGCACTCAACATATACTCTTCAAAAGAAGAAACGCAAAACCACATTGTCGTAACATTTGGAGAATTGATTTAATTATTGAATGGTGAGTCCGATAATTACCAAATATTGCAGGATTGTTCACAATTCACTCTAGTCCATTGTGAGTAAGTGATAGGACACACCACCAAGGTCAAGGTCATCTGGAGTCAATACCGGGTGTGGCCTCCGCGTGTGTTGACAACTGCCTGGCACCGCCTGCCCATTGAAGCAACCAGAGTACGGATGACGTCCCGGGGGATGGTGGCCCACTCGGCCTGCAAGGCTGCTGCCAGCTCGGGCAGGGTCTGTGGCTGTGGTTGTCGCTGTCGGAGGCGTCGTTCCAACTCGTCCCATAGATGCTCAATTGGGTTCAAATCCGGTGATATCGATGGCCAAGGAGGACATTAATGTTGTTGTTCTGTAGGAAAGCCGTTGTGATACGTGCTGTGTGAGGCCTGGCGTTGTCATGTTGGAACACTGCGTTGGCGTTGGCCATAACTGGAACGATGTGTGGCCGGAGGATCTGGTCAATGTAGCCCTGTGCATTCAGGTTGCCCTGCACGTGGACCAGGTCAGTTCTGCCAGTGTGTGAGATGGCTGCCCACACCATGACACTACCCCCGCCGAATCTGTCCACTTCCTGCACGCAGTTTGCCGCATAACGTTCACCACGACGCCTATACACGCGACATCTTCCTTCATGACATCGGAGCAGAAATCGGGACTCGTCACTGAACCACACCTGTCTCCATCGCAGTTGAGGCCATTGTCGATGAATCTGGCACCACTGCAGTCGGAGTCGTAGTGTGTTGTGGTGTTAAGATGACACCTCGAACTGGACGTCTGGCACGAATTCCTACCTCACGTAGGCGGTTCCGTACGGTCTGGTCGGATATCCTGCGCAAACCTGGTATTGCTGCGGCTGTGGAGGTGGCAGTAGTCAATCGTTCCCGAAGGTGGCGTACCCGGATGTAGCGGTCCTGCCCGGGGGTAGTGACCCGTGGTCGACCGGATCTAGGGAGGTCACGTGTTGATCCATGTTGCTGGTAACGGTCCCACAGTCTGGAGATGGTGCTTGGGGACACATGGAATGCCTTGGCAACGGCCGTTCTGGATTCGCCTGCGTCTAGTCGGCCGATGGCATTGTTTCTCTGCGGTTCACTGAGACGTGGCATGTCGTGGATTGTCAACTGTCGGCCAGATACAGAGGCCAGGCAAGCGAACACCCTGCACTTTTATACTGTCGGTGTTCATGGTGCACGTGCAGACAACGCACGTGCAGTGGTGACATGGTTTGCACGTGGCTGCGTTTTTGCGAATATTCACATTTTGGAACTTTATTGTACAGTAGCTGCGTTTTATCGAATGTAACCGTGGGAATGTGTTTGGGACATGCAATGACCTTATATTCACAAAGCATGAACCGGTAGGAAACATAAAATCGGAGTTATAACCCATTTGTACCCTTTTGCGTTTCTTTTTTGAAGAGTATATTTTAATCTATGGTTATATGGTTATAGGGAGAGAGAGAGAATATGGTATGCATGCGATTGGTGGAGGTGTGACCCTCTGCACAACCCCAACCCCACTTAAGGCTTCTTTTGTATATGGAGCGGGACGTAGCTCAGAGGTAAAGCGTTCGCTCATGGTAGGTCGACTGATCGATCCCACATGGTGGACCCATTGGGTTGTGTCTAATTCCAGCCTGTGCACCACAACTGATGTATTAAGGCTGTGGTGTGTGCTATCCTGTCTATGGGATGGTGCATATAAAACGTCCCTTATTGCTTATCAAAATTGCTTATCGGAAACAGTGGCCCATGTGGCGGTAGCGAGTTTCTTTCTCACTGTCATAATGCTCCTTAACCGTTTTGTCTGACGCCACATAAACGTATATCAAATGCGTTGAGTGTGTCGTTAAATAAACATTTCTCTCGTATGTATGGGTAGTCTATATGCATTTCTAATCGATTAGTTTATAGGTTGTTAGGTTGTTTGATAGTGAATGATATGGAAATAAATTGTTTTTGATGTTAAAGAGTTCATGCATACATTAAAGTAATACTCCTGATGGGTATGGAGAAATAACTTAATCAGTCGACGAACTCATTTCTTCATCACTATCTTCGTTAAGGGGGACTATCACGGGGGGTATTTTATTTCTTATAAAACTATTTTGTTTTCTAAAATCGTCTTCGATCTGTGTGTGTTCGGAATGCACGTTATTTCTCCTATAAATAACTAAGGCTATGTGAAGGCCATTATAGCTTGTTTAACTAAATCAAGGTTATTATTATTTTGCAGTGTGTAACAGCATTGTCTAATCTTTCCGTTAAACATAGATGTAAACAAACAGAACATGTAACCCTTTCTTGTAGGTGCATTATATTTAATAAATTTAGCTAATGTATTATGTATTTTTATTTTATTATATCAATTATATATTAGCATACCATACCTAACCTAACACAACTGAGGTGTAGCACAGTAATAAACACAAATCACCTCACACACCGCAGGAATGTGCTTTCCAAATTTATAAATAAATTTAATGCAGGGCCGGACCCAGAAGACCGATGGGGGGGGGGGGGGGGGGGGGGGATAAAATGTCAAAGGCCACCAACATCAAATAATAATAAAAATGTTATTTAATTTGCCTCTAAATTGGGAACTCATACGTATATATATATATATATATATATATATATATATATATATATATATAGTATTTAGGGTGGTGCTAGGGGCTGGGGTTTGGGTGTTACATTTGTAATGCGAAAAACCAAAGGGCTATTGTTCGGACTCGTATGGGTTCAACCACTTTTTCTTCCCGCAGACACAGCCCTGAATGTTCAAAATACGATAGCATTGCTTGGTCAATAACATCATTATTTCGATCTATGACTGCACGTGCTATTGTAGCAATGTGTAAACCACGTAAAACACAAGTTAGGTAGGGTATATAAATTCATTGAAAACGTATTAGTCGACATTCTTGTTATTGTTATTTGAGGAAAAATATGGGTAAATCGAAAAAACACTTCAGTTGATGTAAAATCGTGTATTAAGAACGTTTTTCGATTATTTTGAAGATGAATATCAGCGCGGTAGACCTAGGTATGCTTCTTATCGAATTGTCGATCGAGTTGCCTTTGCACTTAAAGTTTCGGTTTCAACAGTAAAAAGAACTGTGAAAAATCTAAGCTCTACGAATCCAAGCACAGAAATCACTGTTAAAAAACGCGACCGAAAACTCATCGATTTATTTGATAAAGATGTTATTAGACGACGAGTATACAGATTTTATAGAGGGCGAATTACCTACATTATATAAGATTAACGTGGCTTTAAGGGAGGAATGTGGAATCAACATATCCATATCAACTTTACGAAGAACACTTCATGACCTCGATTTTAAATACCAACATATGTCTACAACCGGAAAAGTTATTTTTGAGGACGCCAATATATCAGACAGGAGACTGTCCTATCTCTATGAAATATCCAGTTTACGAGAACAGGGGTATTTAATAGTGTATCAAGATGAGACCTGGGTGAATGTCAACCACACAACATCCCACCACTGGACAGATATCCACCCGGGCACAAGTACCGCCAATCACCTGCTGAAATCAGACGCTGCTGATCGAGTTCCTAAACTCTGTTCGGTGACTGGGAAGGGAAAAAGACTTATTACTTGTCATGCTGGCTGTGATAAATATGGATTGATAGATGGCTGTGAATTGATCTTTGAGGCTAAAAAGACAGACGGAGACTATCATGGTGAGATGAATCATGAAAATTTCATCAGATGGTTTGAAGAACAACTTATGACTTCTCTACCAGAACCTTCTGTTATCGTCATGGATAACGCAAGCTACCACAACAAATTAACTGAGATTACACGATGTCCTGCACTAAACGCTAAAAAGGAAGAAATTCAGTCGTGGCTACGAAACAAAAATATACCTTTTGAGAGTAACATGACAAAGCCAGTTCTTTATGAACTTGTGAAAAGTAACAAATGTGCAAAGCAATTTGTTACTGATGATATTGCTGAACGTCATGGGCACTTGTGTCTAAGACTGCCGCCAAGACATTCTGAACTCAATCCGATAGAACTGATCTGGAGTCAAGTCAAAGGGCACATAGCTCGTCATAATGATGGTAAAGTGACCACGGTGCGGAGAGAACTTGCACATGCATTGAACTCTGTCACACCTACACACTTCTCTGACGCAGTTAAACATGTAATAAAGATCGAAGAAGATTTTAGAAAACAAAATAGTTTTATAAGAAATAAAATACCCCCTGTGATAGTCCCCCTTAACGAAGATAGTGATGAAGAAATGAGTTCGTCGACTGATTAAGTTATTTCTCCATACCCATCAGGAGTATTACTTTAATGTATGCATGAACTCTTTAACATCAAAAACAATTTATTTCCATATCATTCACTATCAAACAACCTAACAACCTATAAACTAATCGATTAGAAATGCATATAGACTACCCATACATACGAGAGAAATGTTTATTTAACGACACACTCAACGCATTTGATATACGTTTATGTGGCGTCAGACAAAACGGTTAAGGAGCATTATGACAGTGAGAAAGAAACTCGCTACCGCCACATGGGCCACTGTTTCCGATAAGCAATTTTGATAAGCAATAAGGGACGTTTTATATGCACCATCCCATAGACAGGATAGCACACACCACAGCCTTAATACATCAGTTGTGGTGCACAGGCTGGAACTAGACACAACCCAATGGGTCCACCATGTGGGATCGATCAGTCGACCTACCATGAGCGAACGCTTTACCTCTGAACTACGTCCCGCTCCATATACAAAAGAAGCCTTAAGTGGGGTTGGGGTTGTGCAGAGGGTCACACCTCCACCAATCGCATGCATACCATATTCTCTCTCTCTCCCTATAACCATATAACCATAGATTAAAATATGTTGAGTGCGTCGTTACATAAATGACGTCTCTCTCTCTCTCTCTCTCTCTCTCTCTCTCTCTCTCTCTCTCTCTCTCTCTCTCTCTCTCTCTCTCTTCAGCGCGCGCGCTTGTGTATTCCACAGTATAATTATAGTATTTGATACATTTTTTTTTTTCAAACTGAGGTTTTGTCACTTGAACTCCCCACCTGAATCCGCGCCTGCTTCATGTTTACAGATATTTTCTTAAATATAGGTCATACTACGATTTGTGCGGATAGGACGATAGAACCGAACATTAGTTTGAAACGCACTATAGAATGATTCTTTTGATATGCAAATGACCTTAGTTATTTATAGAAGAAATAACGTGCATTCAAAAGACACAGAGATTTTTAAAAAGTGGAATTAAGTCAACTTCGTGCATTTTATATGATGATTTGTATATAAAACCTGTCGGGGTTTGGGTTTGTTTTCATGTAAATGCAAAGGAAACAAATATCGAATAGGAAATAAACGTAACATTTGCAAAAAACTTTGGGTCTAAATAATTGAACAGGATAATAGTATGGAAATTATTGCATATAATTATGCTAATGTGGTAGGTCAAATATTGCACATGTATGTAACAGGTGTATTTTCATGTTAATAGCTTTGAATGGTTAGCAGTTAACTTGCACACATAACAAGTTCCATGCTGTGATGGCTGATTCTGGGTGTATGATAACAAGTTGTTGTTGTTGTTGTTGATAAGTTTTAACGTGCATACATGCCACGAAAGCTTCACGCACGCCTGTCATGGGCTTAATCTCTGGCATTTGCCAGTGACTGAGTCTAGGACAGGGGGGGGGGGGGATGAGTTTGAAGTGGACAGAATTTTGAATAAGTATTTAGTTGCGTCCAGCGACTGCGCGGACCGACTAGTAGACACCGAAAATGGGCCGTGTTCTGACTGGCTGAATTTCGATTCCTTCGGGTCTAACTAGAAAAACCTATGTCTACGGAGACTACCTGCACCTAACATCATGTCCGGACTAAGAATTTAAACCCAAAAATAAGTTTGACTGCTTGGCCGAAAAGGTTTTAAGGTGATTTGAGCAATTGAACGGGCGCCAAAGTAAAAAGCGTTGGACTATTTATAAAAAAAATAAACATAAGAATTTTGAAACTCGATCGAAAGGTATTTAAAGTCCAACTAAGCCCAAAAAGGAGGTTACCTGTCCTAGTTAAGGTTGGCGTCTACGGGGAGGAGATGGTGTAGCTGTTGTTGAAGTGGGGCACCAACTTCCTGAAGTCGTGCGCCCAGAGGCGTTGGGTCAGTGGGAGGTACTGGGCGCCGGCGATGATCTTGATTATCCTGTGGACGGTGTGATTGTCCATCTCTTTGTAGAGGATCCCTTGCCTGTACAAGCCATCCCGGCGCGAAGTAATGACCAAGACCTGCCCGATTCCCCGTAGATCCCCGGGATGGATGGCGATCTCGTTGCCATCCTCGAAGGTCCTAAATGTTTCCTCTTGGATCCCGCCTGGCAGTTTGTAGGGATCCGAGACGTCACCGACCACGTACTTGGCGTACTGGCTCTTGATCTTTGACTTCGAGAGCTGCCACTGGTCCCTGGCGGAAGCAGAAGGCCGCGTCTTGGCTGGTTGAACCCCCGGGGGGGTCACGGCCTTCCGCTTGGCAACTCCAACATCCAATGTCGCCATCGCGGAGTCCCCCGTGGATGGGGGTCTCGACGCTGATGAGCGACGGGCGAGAACAGGTGATGCGGGCCGTGGTGCACTGGGATGCTCCTCTTTCCGCTTCTGAACGGTCGGTGCGGTCGGTTGACGAGTCGTCTCCTTCCGCTCCGTCTGGATTGGTCGTGGTGGGGGCAGCGACGTAGACGGGACCGCCGCTGGCGGCTGAGCCACCAGCTTTGTCCCCGCCTGAGCTGTCCCTGGCGCACGTTTCTTCTTCCTTGTCCTCTTCCTCTTGTTTGAAACCGCGTCCCCGTACACCAAGGTCACGGTTGCCCGTGACCCGGTGTACGCGACGCGGTATTCTAACAACAAGCCGTAGCTAGCCATCAATCCCCCCAGGTGGGGGGGGGGGGGGGGGGGGGGGGGGGGGGGGGGGGGGGGGGGGGGGGGTTAGGTTGAGAGCACACGAAACAACGTCTATTCTCATCGCTAGTTCGCTTGGGAGTGTGATAACAAGTGACTGTCAGCCATAGCACGAGGTGGGGGCTGGATTTAGCTCAGTCGGTTCAGTGCTCGCTTGGGGCGCTTGCGTCGCAGGATCGAACCACCTCGGTGGATCCATTCAGCTGATTGCGTTTTTTCTCGATACAACCAGTGCATCACAACTGGACAAAGGCCATAGTATGTGCTTTCCTGTCTATGGCAAAGTGCACATAAAAGATGCCTTACTGCATTAGAAAACATGTAGCGGGTTTACGAGTCGGAATTACCATATTGTTGACACCCAATAGCTGGTGATTAATTAATCAATGTTCTCCAGTAGTGACATTAAACAAAACAAACTTTAGCACGAGGTGTTGTACGGAACGCTGGGCGTGTCCTGCCCTCTCCTATTTCCGTCACACCAATAACCCAGTCACAGACCGTTTCTTACACACCCGAGAATCACTGAAAACTGGGTCAGATTTGTCGTATCACACGACGATGTTAGATATCCATTTAAAGACATCTGATTGGCTGCACCGTGACGATGACCTATATGTCAAAGCTAAACTATTCCTTGAAAGTAACAACAGCGAAACCTGGCCCACGCTATGACGCTACCGTCGTATAAAGAATAAGTGCACGCACAAGTACAGTAAATATGGCTTAGTTGGAAAAGACGTTTGATCTGATTTTAAGATAGACCTATGTAAGGAATATATCTCATTGTCGCTCGTTACATATGGTTTCAAACAACTCGCTGCAAGATAAATGGCATTTAAAGGGACATTCCTGAGTTTGCTGCAAGTTTTTAGGATGTGATCGACAAACAGAGACTTTTTAACGACTGTAATTATATATCAAATATATTTTTCTGCATAAAATATTAGTGGCTGTATATTAAACGTGTTTCTGATCGTTCTAATATTTGTACTAGTTTAAATTTCAATTTATTTCCTAAAATATATTTTTTTCGTACGTACGAAATTATTTGAAGACATATTCCAGTTTGGGCTTCTTACAAATATTAAGACGACCAGAAACACATTGAACATATAGACACTGATATTCTAAACAAGAAAATATATTTATCATGTAAGTTTAATCGTAGAAATATTTTGTTAGTCGGAAACATCTTACAATGCAGCAAACTCAGGAATGTCCCTTTAATAATCACTCCTGCAGTATTTATCTAGCATGTGCCTATAGCACAGTGTGTAAGAATCGTACGTGTTTGTGCATCACAAGGCCACATCAGTAACAGCTACGTGTAAAACACTAACAGTCAGCCGTCTTTATTGTGCACAGAGAATCATCGTAACGTAAACTTGATACAGCCGCTTGATAAACTACCCACAGAGAATCATCGTAACGTAAACTTTATACAGCCGCTTGATAAACTACCCACAGAGAATCATCGTAACGTAAACTTTATACAGCCGCTTGATAAACTACCCAGTCACGAGTACAGTATAGACGACATTAGGTTTAAGTATTATTTACAACAATTAGCCTTGTTTGGGTGAAAACTGGACACTGACTGACATTTTGACCCATTCACGTTTAGTGACACCAAACAATTACGACGCTCCCTATTTGCCTATATAATCAGCAGGAAAATGTCGATTTTTTTAATATTTTTTTAAAAAGCGTTTTCTTTAACGACGCCACTAAAGTACATTGGTTAATTAATCATCGGCTATTGGATGTCAAACATTAGGTAATTTCTGATACGTAGTCATCAAAGAAACCCGCTACATTTTTCCATTAGCAGTAAGGGATCTTATGCACTTTTTCACAGACAGGAAAGCACATATCACAGCCTTTGACCAGTTGTGGTGCACTGGTTGGAACGAGAAGAAACCCAGTCAGTCGAATGAATCCACCGAGGTGGTTCGATCCTGCGCTCATAAACACCTCAAGCGAGAACTCAACCGACTGAGTTGAATCCCGACCCCATGCCGCTTTAAAGATACTTGGTAACATATCTGTAACGTACTTACAGTCCAGTGTTTGAAATATTAGTCTAAGCCCATCTGTGTTTGTATTCACACGTGCCTTTGTTTACGAAAGTTGTAGAAAGGTTTTGGCGCTTGGACTTGCGCTCGCCACATAGTAGCAGTCCTCCTACAGACGGGGTTGGAACCATACCGGCTCTCCTCTGTATGCAAAGCATCTGATAGTGAGTGATGGCTGCATACCCTAACGACACCATCAGAACATATTTTGGAATCAGTCTTGTACAGAGATACGGTATTGAATATGCTAACGACAGTCATAATTGTCGTGAGGATTACACTTATTTTATTTTGTGTTGATGTTGTTACTGATTATCGTCAATGTTCTCAGATAAACAGACTTTTCAGTTGAGGGCGAGCTATTTTAAGGGTGTGAAACTTACAGAAAAAACAAACAAAAAATAGAAATGTAAACAATAAAATGTTGTTGTTATTGTTTTTGTGTGGGGTTTTTTGTTGTGTTTTTTATGTTTCAATCATCATACCAATCACGTATTCATAAATGAGATTTCACAACTGGGCTGAGTTCAGCCAGACTGAGCAAAAAAAAAAAAAAAAAAAAAAATGTTTTTGCTAGATTGGTTTATACGCTGCACGTTAAACAAATGACCACATCGGGACCAGTCTAATAGTTTGTAACGTTAGCGTCACTTGCTGATATATCGTGTATTTATATAGCACAACTATTTTAGATTGAGCGCTGTAAGAAAACACGAGTTTTAAACCCAAACTCTGTATCGCTGTTGATTACCTGCACACGAACAGCTAGGTCAGGTGAATGGACAAATTTAACCGCAAATAACAGAAAAGTTCAGCGTATTGTTCATATCAGTAGCATTAATCTGATAGGTGATAAAAACATAAACGAAATTTCGCCGCCATATTGTCTTTTGGTATAAGCTATTTTTGACATTTGGCGAGAGTAACCGCATCGCGCTCACTAAATATACAGACGTGGGTCCAGTAATTTTCGCAGGGTAGGGTGGGGGTGGTGGCTGTCTACTGACGCGCGCATCAATAATATATAACAAAACATTTGCTTTTAAGAAACGTTATACAATATACATGTTTTAAAATTATCTTTGAGCTGGAAGGTGGTGGATCAAAGTCGAAACCCCCCCCCCCCCCCCCCCAACATACACACTTGCGCAAGCGCGTGGCATGCTGACTGCGCCATCAATCCGTGCCACGTGTGATCGCCTCGCTGTCATGTCATGTCATAGGGTTTTACGTGCACATTCAGAACAAGCTGTTGTAGCGCACGCCTGTCGTGGGCACAAGAGCCGGCCTTGGCCGGCTCCTCCGTCCATGACAGGAAAGGTTGGGGGAGGGGAGAGGAGGGACCGCCTGCACTGGCAGGTGCAAGGGAGCACCAGCAGCCCGCGCCTCGCTGTGATTACACCTGTGTTATATAGCCCAGGTGCCACGGGTCTTACTTTGACATTTACCGCACTCTTCGACTCACACACAATGCGCAACATCAAACTCTTACAGCGTGTCATTCTACGTGATATGCCAGCTTGTTGATTATTGGAACAAAGTCTGTTACATAATCGTTCGATGACATTAAATACTAAATGTCGAAATACTAATATGCTTAGACTGAATCAGGCGTGCTAGGATTCACGCATTTCATACGCACACGTGTGCGTATGCATACGCCCGCAAAGTTTTATATAAAAATATTTTACGCAGTTATTAAACAGAAATACTCATCGTATTTATGAGTTGATTTGCTATTAAATCTTCAGTTGAGAAATTGGGCCGTTATACGAAAGGCATTAGCGACAATTTCGAAACTCGCTTGAAGTTTAGTATGCTTATAATTGATTTCATGTATTATTTGATTAAATATAAAATGACATCTTTAGCAATCTTTAAAATTTGTTTAGGCCTAATAGAAGCTTACTGCATGACTGGGATTAGTCGGAGATGAAGAACACTCTTTGAACACTGGGTACTGGACAACATATCCCCTGTTTCCAATATTAACTGGGCGGTATTTAAAGCGCTCGCCTGGTGCACGGTCGATTTCGGATCGACCCTCGTCGGTGGAACCGTTGTGATATTTTTTGTCCCAGTCGGTGCACCACGACAGGTGTAACAAAGGCCGTGGTATATGCTATCATGTCTATGGGATGCTGCATATAAAATATTCCTTGCTGTTAATCGAAAAGAGTAGTCATTAACCATGTGCCCAACGCCATATAACTTTAATTAAAATGTATTTTGTGGCTCATTAAATAAAACATTCCTTCCTTTTAGTATTAACTTGTAAATCTGGTCTTATGTCATCTAATATCAATATTTGTAACCGGGAACGAGGCTGAGTGTAACTAACACAAAGCAACACTTACTGGTACTGGCCGCTAGTGATCGCTCCAGCGTAACTTCCGGTATTTCCACAACACTGGTTTATTATGGCGTTCAGTTGGGTGGACAGAAGTAGCGGAAGACGTATCAACGTGGAACCTATCAAGCCTTTGTGCCGCTCCGTGTGTTACGTGCTAGTATGTAACCGTGCTGTAATACATTCACAGCTGTTGTGACATACAGCCACGTGCCACACGCAGGACAGTGGTGGGGAAATCGAACAACGCAACAGAGCACGTGTTAATATTACAGCACAAAACAACATAGAATATGAGAACAGTTTGTGTCACCATTTTTTAATTTTTTAACTTTTTTTTTATAATAGTGATATTCCTACCACAAATGAACTTTTTTTCATCTCAAATGAGTTTTCAGGCTCCTAGAAAGCTGCCGAACACTGGTTAGACTTACAGACTTTGTCTAAACACCCCCCCCCCCCTCCCCCTCCCGAGTCCTAAAGTAACAGATGTGGGACTAATGTCCACGCCTAGAAAAATGCTGTAAGGGCATACCCATAAACAAATATTTTTCGAATAATATCATGCATAATACAACAGGGGAGCTATCGACACTTGTATTTACATCCTCCAAGTCGGTTGTAAATATATTAGCAGTTCGCAATGTCTTCGTCATATTCCCCTCCCCCTCTCGAATTATTTACACAATTTTGCCGTAAAACATAAACATAAAAATAAAACTGCTTCACAGACCTTTGATATTAGCTAACCTCTCCCGCATTCCCATCCCAGTTCTTTACCATAGGGGTCCGACGTGGTTTCACTCTATACGCATTGATATTAAGCGCGGTAGTTAATACAATGGAACATTTTGAAGGGATACCATCTAGAATCGGGAGATTGTGGACAGTTTCTACTACTAGTACTAAGCATGGTTCCATTATCCATAAAGGGGTTTTGAGTCGAAATTGTTCTCGGGTGCACAACTTGTCGGCAGATTAGCTTTTCTGTCAATTTAGAAGTTGGTAGTCTATGCTTTTAATACACAGGATACACAAATGGACCCACACTACAAGCCCGGCTATGCCCTGGCAGACTGTGTTTGTTAACAATTACGACATTCATGATAATGGTATTTAAAATAATAAGTTCTGGCTGCTTTATACGTGGTTGGATGACAAATCGTCATAATAATTATTGTTTGACCTTTGCCGCGAATGGATTCGGCGCGACCTGCCCGGAGCTGACGATTGATTGACAGACGCAGGTCACACCTATTAACTGGGAGATAAACGACCGTGAACAGTATCACATTGGGTAGTGACAGACTGACAGACACTGATGTCGGAGATCTGTCGTATACTCCGTACTATCTTCGCGCACACCTGCTCCAAACACACACACACGCACACACCTCTCTCTCTCTCTCTCTCTCTCTCTCTCTCTCTCTCTCTCTCTCTCTCTCTCTCTCTCTCTCTCTCTCTCTCTCTCTCTCATATAATACTTTTATAATAATATTGTTCTGACAAGCATATGACAATATTTAAATCTCTTGTACCAGTTTATTCGAGCAAACCTCACCCGAGTATGTCAGGTGTGCTAGATATGAATAAGCGGTTGTCTGTAACAGCAGGTGTGTGTAGCTGTGAACTGACCGCCAGGACGAAACTGTCGTTGACCGGTTACCGGCAATACACACTGCCAGTGAACTCCCAGAGAACACTACAGTTGGCGATTGTCCGAACTTCCATCAATCCCAAACACACGAGGGACGCCAAGCGAGAAAATGTTGTCAGGAAACTACACAGTGTTCCCAGTGAAACGACATTCACTGTTAGCAATATTAGTAACCGCACATTTTATTCAGATCTATGCGATTTCGTAATGGAGGTAATTTGATCTCGCAGTGTGCAAAGTTAAACTTTGTTTTGTTTAACGACACCACTAGAGCACATTGATTTATTAATCATCGTCTATTTTGATGTCAAACATTGGGTAATTTCGACATATAGTCTTAGAGAGGAAACCCTACATTTTCCCATTAGTTGCAAGGGATCTTTGATATGCACAGACAGGATAGAACATAGCATGGTAGTCATGGGGCACTGGCTGGAACGAGAAATAGGCCAATGAGCCTGCTGACGAGGGTCGATCCTAGACCCACCGCGCATTAGGCAAGCGCCACATAGTCCAGTGCAAAACGCCTTGTAAGGACGATGTGACGAGCTTAAGAGAGCTTTGTGAATTAGTCCCCGGAATTATAACAACAGTAAAACAACACAATGTGTAGCGACACCATGGTGGGCATTAATCTCGGCTCTAGGACACGAACGTGATAACAC